>NC_052160.1:4309492-4609492 GCF_902713615.1 Scyliorhinus canicula | reverse complement strand
GTGATTCGTTGTCATCCCATGGCATGTTTGTAGTCTTGTCATTGTTTTGCAGTGTGCTGTGGCATTGTCCTTCATGTGCAGAGTTGTACCATTTTGTACAAGTCGTTGTTTCATTGCTGTTGTTTCTGTCGTTCCTGTCTTTGTTGTTTTCGTTGCCGTTCTTGTTGCTGTTTTTGTCGTTTCTGTCTTTGTTGTTGTCGCTATCTTTGTTATGCTTCTTGTTGGTTTTGTAGTTCTTCTTGTAGTTTTTGTCGTTGTGCTTGTAGTTTTTGTTGGTGCTGTTGTTGTTCTTGTTTCTGCAGTGCTCTTGCGATTTTTGTTGTTCTTGTCGCGCTTCATTATGCTTTTGTTCTTGCTGTTCTCGTTTCTGCTGTGCTTCTTTTGGCTTTTGTTTTTCTTGTTATGCTCAATGAGTGTCCCGTGTGGATAATTTGAGTCATTGAACGTTTCGTCTCGAGAATGGTGAGAATGATTTGATGTTGCATTGATGCTGGTGACATCAGTCATTTGTGGTGGATTTGATTCCTCGTCTTTGCTTCCTTTGTGCTCCTCTTCATTTGACGCGGTCTCTCTGGACTCTTGGTGCTCCTCTTCCGGAGTCAAAATCTTCATGGTTTCTGTTGATGTGGTCTCACAGGACTCTTGGTGCTCCTCTTCCGGAGTAAAAATCTTCATGATTTCAATTGACGTGGTCTCTCTGGACTCTTGGGTGGCCCTACTCTGTGCTTTTGTACAGACAAGCTGAGAATTGTCCGTCTGGCTGTGATCCTGTACCTCCTGTATGTCGAGTGTGATCACCTTGTCACTGTTTTCGCATGCAGTGGGTAGATGTACATTGTCTTCTTCTTGATTATGTGAGCTTGGTAGACTTTCATAGTCTGCTTGCGGTTGCTCAGATACGGCGGGTTGACCTTCATGGTCTTGTTCATGCATGGTGTTCGCCAGGGAGTGTTTGCTTGCTTCCCTTTTGGAGTCTTTCATCACTCTCACTGTGGAGCCTGTCATCGCTCTCTCTGTGGAGTCTTTCTGTGCTCTCTGTGTGGTGTCGTCTTCGTCTTGGGTATTGCTGTCATCCAATGTATCGACGATCTGCCATGGCATCATGGTGTTGAATTCATCTACCACGAGTAGATTCGTGTTGAGCTTTGCGACCGTGTCGCTGATGCTGTGATCAGCATATCCGAATAACTCAGCCATGTTTGAGTAATATTCTTCGAAAACCAAATCATCTTGGTTGGATTCATCTACCACGAGTAGATTCGTGTTGAGCTTTGCGACCGTGTCGCTGATGCTGTGATCAGCATATCCGAATAACTCAGCCATGTCTGAGTAGTAATCTTCGAAAAACAAATCATCTTTTTTTGTTTTTGATTTCTTTTTGTTCTCTTCACTTTGGGTGGTGCAGACTGCTTTTTCCAGGGTGTTGTGCGAGTTGTTTTCAACTGCTGGTTTAAGTTCAGGCGTTTTTCTGTGTTCTGAGGCAAGAAAATTTGGTTTTACAGCTTTAAGTATTTTGTTTTCAATTTTCGGGCATTTCCCTTTTAAGTAGGCGTGGTCCGGATGCTCAGACGTCATGACGCTCGTGACGTCATGCGTAGGAATCAAATGCGCATGCGCAAATCGGCCTTCCTTTACTGTGCGGTTTTGTGTCCAATGCGCATGCGCATAACGATCCGCGACCAAAACGTTTTGAGACTGCGCATGCGCGGCTTGCGCATGCGCATAACGATCAGCAAGGCAAACTTTTTTTAAACTGCGCCTGCGCGGTTTGCGCATGCGCATGACGATCAGCAACACAAACTTTTTAAAACTGCGCATGCACGGCTTGCGCATGCGCAGAACGCAAAACGGGTGATTGTAACTGCGCATGCGCGGCTTCCGTTGAGCTTAACTTACGGCTACCTCAAATGCTGCCTGCTTGTGTCTGTGTCCTGCTACGAGTTCTGCCTTCCGTGATGTGTGTCGTCACTTCCTGTCCCTGTGTATATATAGCTCTCCCGTGCTCCCTCTAGTGCTTGCTCAGTTGTATTGCATCTAGTCAGATCTACAATCACCACAGAGTAGAACTGAGGCTTATTTGTGGAAACTGACATTCTCTGGGTGATATCATCAAGCATAGCAGATTAGGAAGAGAATTGGGGTGGGGATGGTTCCAGGGTTGGATACTTGGGGCACTCCAGAGCAGTGTTCTTCAAAGTCCATGACGTTCCCAATCGCGCAAATCCCCGCGCAGCAGCCAGCTTTTAATAACGCCGGCTGCAAGGGGCCGCGAACATGTTAAAAAAACTTACAACACCAGGTTAAAGTCCAACAGGTTTGTTTCAAACACTAGCTTTCGGAGCACTGCTCCTTCCTCAGGTGAATCCTCAGAAAGCTTGTGTTTGAAACAAACATGTTGGACTTTAACCTGGTGTTGTAAGACTTCTTACTGTGCTCACCGCAGTCCAACGCCGGCATCTCCACATCATGTTAAAAAAAAAAGTCGGCCGCATTGCGCATGCGTGCACGATGACCGGCGCGCATGCGCATTCTGCTAACGTAAAAAAATCGGCCACATTGCGTATGAGGCCGATTTTTTTACATGTTCGCAGAACGCGCATGCGTGCTGATAACGGTATTTTTTTAAACCGTTGCAACTTTTTGTTTTATAAGTTCTGCAGTGGTTTTTATTCATTTTATTTTTTTATTCATTTTATTTTTTTTTACAAGTTCGGAGGGGTTTTATTCATTTTATTTTTTTTTACAAGTTCGGGGGGGGGTTTATTTGAAAAAAAGTTTGAAGAACACTGCTCTAGAGATAATGGTGTGTGGACTCGAAGCACTGCGATTCTTGGAGGTGCACTGCCAATGACCAGAATGGTAAGAGTTGAAACAAGTCAGGGGGTTTCATTGAGCTGGAAATGGGAAGAATAGAACATTGGAAGAAGGCGGTCCAGTGAGAGGTTTGAAAGGCTCCAGAGAAGTCAACAAGAAACTGTACACCTTTTGCTGCTGGAACCTAGAACAAGAGTTTGTTAGGAGAGAGTGAGGCCTGGCAGAGCTTGACATGGTCCAGCCAGATCAACATTTAGGCTTAGGTCTTAACGGTGAGAGCCATGCTAAGGGGAATGACCAGGAAGGGAGATACGGTGGTTAGCACAGCTGCCTTAGTGCCAGGAACCCAGGTTCAATTCTGGCTTGGGTCACTTGTTTGTGTGGCGTTTGTACGTTCTCTCTGTGTCTGCGCGGGTTTCCTCCCACAGTCCAAAGATGTGCAGGTTAGGTGGATTGGCCTTGATAAATTGTCCCTTAGTGTCCAGGGATGTTGGGGTTACGGGAATAGGGGGGGGGAAGTGGGATGGGTAGAGTGTTAATTTGAAGGGTAGGTACGGACCCGATGGGCCGAATGGCCTTCTGCACTGTAGGGATTCTATGATTCTATAAATTGTTGGCCCAAATAGTCTGCTTAGCATAAGGATGCATCTTTCTGGCACTGACCCAGACAAAATAAAATGACCCACTTCCCTTTCTCCGATTTTTCTGGGAAATGTTCCAGTGGAGGATCCTTCTAAACTAACTCAGTGCAGATAACATTGGGGACATCAGCAAAGGGAATCCATGCAGAAGCCATGCCCCCTTTTACAGCACTAGCCACTGTATTGTGCTAAGTAAAGTTTAAATGTCCCAGTGTGTTAGTAAATCGGGGAAAGAAAATTACTACAAAATATAATTCAAAAATGTAAAAATCATGGAAAGTGACAAATACATCACATTAAACATATAGTGATACAAATCTAAGATAGCATTAATTGAATTTCTATTTTACTGTATGAAATATACAATTACAACGTTCCAGCCTTGGATGTTAATATCTATGGCCAGCCTGCGAGTGATTGAGAAAGCCAATACTGATCAAAGAAAGAGTTCTAGGAAATTGCAGTCATAAGTTATTAGCACAAAATGATTATACTTCTACATGGGCCATCCATTCACAATTAGCATTGAAATGAATTTGTAACAGGATGTCTAAAAGGAAATGCAGTCACTGTGAGAATCCCTATTCCGGCTGCCTCACCCAGTTGGATATATGTTCTTTCATGGCCAATTGTGCTTCGATTTCCCCTTTCACATTACCAGTCTTGAAAGACCCTTCAGACCTCATTCTACCCCCAGATGTGTTCTGACACAAGTTTGCCAATGATACGAAGTTAGGTGGTCAGGCAGGTAGTGCTGAGGAAGTGGGGAGGCTGCAGAAGGATCTAGACAGTTTGGGAGAGTGGTGCAGGAAATGGCTGATGCAATTCAACGTGAGAAAATGTGAGGTCTTGCACTTTGGAAAAAGAATCCAAGCATAGACTACTTTCTAAACGGTGAGAAAATTCATAAAGCCAAAGTACAAAGGGATCTGGGAGTGCTAGTCGAGGATTCCCTAAAGGTAAACATGCAGGTTGAATCTGTGATTAAGAAAGCGAATGCAATGTTGTCATTTATCTCAAGAGGGTTGGAATATAAAAGCAGCGATGTGCTACTGAGCCTTTATAAGGCTCTGGTTAGGCCCCATTTGGAGTACTGTGTCCAGTTTTGGGCCCCACATCTCAGGAAGGACATACTGGCACTGGAGCGTGTCCAGCGGAGATTCACACGGATGATCCCTGGAATGGCGGGTCTAACATATGATGAACGGCTGAGGATCCTGGGATTGTATTCATTGGAGTTTAGAAGGTTAAGGGGAGATCTAATAGAAACTTACAAGATAATACATGGCTTAGAAAGGGTGGACGCAAAGAAACTGTTTCCGTTAGGCGAGGAGACGAGGACCCGTGGGCACAGCCTTAGAATTAGAGGGGGTAAATTCAGAACAGAAATGCGGAGACATTTCTTCAGCCAGAGAGTGGTGGGCCTGTGGAATTCATTGCCGCAGAGTGCAGTGGAGGCCGGGACGCTAAATGGCTTCAAGGCAGAAATAGATAAATTCTTGATGTCGCGAGGAATTAAGGGCTACGGGGAGAATGCTGGTAGGTAGAGTTGAAATGCCCATCAGCCACGATTGAATGGCGGAGTGGACTTGATGGGCCGAATGGCCTTACTTCCACTCCTATGTCTTATGGTCTTATGGACACATATAATTAATGAATTAAAGCTAGGATATTGTAGATTATTAAAAAATAATTAACAGTATAATATCTCAAGCTGTCGAACTGTATTGCTTGGACTGATGAGGCTTGGATGGATCTGGTATGAATATTTAACCAACATTTCCTATCATAATTGGCAATTGCTAGATTTTACCAGCATCAGAGTTTTTAAAATCGTTAAATAAACTGAGCTGCTTTCAGTCACTCTCGATAGTTCCCCATTTAAACCATGCTGCAGTGAGGTGTGTGGATAGGGGGAAGGAAACAATGAGAAGGCCTGGGGGAGAGAGAATTTCCAGAGCAAAGATCTTGTTTTTTCCTCTCTCTTACCTGTCTGGATCACTGAGTTTTAATTAATCTTCAGAGGTTTCTGAGAGGTAAGTGGGTAATGGGGTACGGTGACAGGTAGGGTGGTGAGGTTGGGTTGGGGGGGGGGGGGGGGGTCAGTTGTATAGTTACCCAAGACTTGACTAAGGTTTTTCTGTCTAGCATTTTCTGAGTAACTATCCAGGTAAGTAGAGAGCCTGTGAGAAGGGATTGCAGATGGTGTCAAAGACAGGGACCTGGGGCATTGCTGTTTAAAATTGACTTTCTCGTAGTGCAGACTGAACAGCCAGAGCCTCACACCTGACAGACCAGCTTTAAAACATCGGATCTATCTGGCTGAGAGTTCCAATCTTTTTAAACCTGGTTTGCCAATGCCATGTCACTTTCTCTAGTTGGCACACTGCAATGCTGGGGGAGGCACAGTGGTTAGCACTGCTGTCTCAACTCCAATGACCCAGGTTCAATTCCGACCTTAGGTGATTGTGTGGAGTTTGCATGTTCTCCCCGTGTGTGCGTGGGTTTCCTTCGGGTGCTTCGGTTTCCTCCCACAGTCCAAAGATGTGCAGGTTAGGTGCATTGTCCATGCAAAATTATCCCTTGGTGTCCAAAGGTTGGGTGGGGTCACATGGGATAGGGCGGTGGATTGGGCCTAGGTAAGGTGCTCTTTCAGAGGGTCGGTGCAAACTAATGGACCGCATGGTCTCCTGCATTGTAAGGATTCAATGAACTTCGATATTCAGGCAAGAAAAGATCACCAGAAAACCACAAAGCTGCCCAAAGGTCAGCAGTAGTGCCGCGACTGAGTGTTCTTGCTTGAAAAATAGTAAGGTTGGGGAGAAGAGGTTGGAGGGATGGTTGAGGAGTTTGGAGGGGTTATGGGGAGTAGGGAGGGCTGGTTGAAGGGTGGGGAGGTTGGAGGAGATGTTAGAGCGGGCATTGGGAGAGGTTGTATAGGGCTAGGAGGGAGTTTGGAGCTGGGTTGGGTGGTGTTCGGGAGAGATTAGAGGGGAGGGGTGTTTGGGGTGAAGTTGGAGGAGGGATTAGGAAGGGGTTGGGGAGGTTGATTGGGGATTGTAGTGTAGGTTAGCTCCAGAGTTAAATTGTTTTTGTAAATGTGATTTCTTTGTAGCCACTTTCTCAACATCAATATTTTGTCTCTGTCTTCATGGTAGAGGATAATAAACACTTTCCAAAAGCTTCTGTTAATGCAGAGGAACTTGGTGCAATAACTATCACGAGGGAGAAGATATTGAATGAACTAATGGGAGTAAAGGCAGATAAGTCTCTGGGACCTGATGACCTGCACCCTAGGCTATTGTAGGAGGTGGCAGCAGATAGTGGATGCATTAGTTATATTTTTCAAAATTCCCTGGATTCTGGAAAGGTCCTGGTGGATTGGAAACATGCTAATATGTAGCCCCTATTCAAAATGGGAGAGGCAAAAAGTAGGAAACTATAGACCGGTAGGCTTGACCTCTGTGGTGGGGAAGTTGCTGGAATCAATCATTAAGGAGGAGATGACTGAACATTTGGAAAGACACATGTCAATCCACCGTTGTCAGCGTGGTTTTATGAAGGGTAAATCATGCTGGACAAACTTGTTTTGAGTTCTTTGAGGATGTAACCAGCAAGGTGGATAATGGGGAACCTGTGGTACATCTAGACTTCCAGACAAGGTGCCGCATAAAAGACATACAGAAGGTGAGATCGCAGGGGATTGGGTTTGGCTGACTGATAGAAAGCGAAGGGTCGGGATAAATGGGTCCTCTGGCTGGCGAACTGTAACTAGCGGGATGCTGCAAGGGCCAGTCCTCGGACTTCAATTGTATACAATCTACATAAATGATCTGCAAGCAGGGACAGCGTGCAACAGCAAAATTTGCAGATGATACTAAAATAGGGGGAAAGCAGGCAAAATGGGCCAAAATTCGGCAGATGGAGTTTAATGGATAAGTGTCAGGTTATTCATTTTGGTTGAAAAAATAGAAAGGCAAATTATTATTGAAATGGAAAGCGGATTCAAAATGTGTCTGGGCAGAGGGATCTGGGTGTCTTTGTTCATGAATCGCAGAAAGTCGGTACGCAGGTGCAGCATGTAATAAAAAAGGCAAATGGAATTTTAGCATTTATTGCAAAAGGACTGGAGTATAAAAGTAGAGAAGTGGTGCTGGTTAGATGGATTGGCCACGCTAAATTGCCTCTTAATTGGAAAAAGAAAAATAATTGGCTACTCTAAATTTATTTTTAAAAAGTAGAGAAGTGTTGTTGTAATGGGGTGTTGGTGAGACCACAGCTAGAGTATTGTGTGCAGTTATGGTCTCCTTATTTGAGGAAGGATGTAGTGACATTGGAGGCAGTTCAGAGGAGGTTCACCAGATTGATACTGGGGATGAAGGGTTTGTCGTATGAGGAGAGATTAAACAGTTTGGGTTTATACTCATTGGAGTTTAGAAGAATGATAGGGAACATAAAATACTGAAAGGGTTTGATAAAGTACAGTAGATAAAATGTTACCCCTTTTGGGGCAATCTAGAATGAGAGGTCACAGATATAGGTTGAGAAGCGGTAGATTTAAAATGACTTCTCGCAGAGGGTGATGAATTTGTGGAATTCACTGCCCCATAGTGCGGTGGAGACTGAATTATAAATAATTTCAAGAAAGAGAGAGATATATTTCTGATTTTTAAAATGGATTAAAGGGATATGGGAACAGGCAGGGAGGTGGATTTGAGACCAGGAATAGATCAGCCATGATCTAATTAGGGGCAGCACGGTGGCGCAGAGGTTAGCACTGCTGCCTCGCAGCGCTGAGTACCTGGGTTTGATCCTGGCCCCGGGTCACTGACTGTGTGGAGTTTGCACATCCTCCCGGGTCTGCGTGGGTCTCGCCTCCCCCACCCAAATAGGCGCAGGGTAGGTGGATTGGCCATGCTAAATTGCCCCTTAATTGGAAAAAAAAAGAATTGGGTACACTAAATGTACTTTAAAAAAGCGCCTTGATCTGATTGAATGGTGGAGTGGGCTTGAATAGCTGAATTGCTTACTTCTGCTCGAAATTCCTATGTTCCTATCAGTTGATTGCTTTGTGATTAATTACCTAGAGAATCAGCAGTGGGCCTCCAATTTCACTATTGTTGCAGACACTCTGCCCACTGCAATGCAGGTGTAATGAAAGTAGGACAAAATCTATCTGTACTTAGACAGCGTTTTTCACAATGTCTCCAATTACTTTGCAGTCAATTATGTACTTTTTGAATTGGAGTCACACAGATAACGTAGACGATGTTATCAAATGGCAAGAGGGGCCAAATGGCCTACTGCTCGTACTATCTCTTTGCATGTCATTCTGGGATGGATGAGATGAACCAGGCAGATGACCATTGTCATCCATAACATCTTGTGAGTGGAGGATGGAATCATGGCTGGAGTTCTATTTATTTTGTTGCTAATGAAAGTTTACTGTGAGTGGGTTTAGTGGGGTAAGATTTCCAGGACAGGAGTGCATAATGAGCTGAGTGAACTGGTGACCTGTTTTACACTGCATATGATTCTCAAGTTCTCCATTGACTTCAGTCTTATCCTTTTGGTCTACTTTCCTATTATCACCGCATCTTGATGTTTTTTTCTAAGTGTTTTGATGTCTTTAAATGTCGTGATTAAGTATTGCACAGTAGAACGGCAGCACGGTGGCGCAATGGTTAGCCCTGCTGCCTCACGGCGCCGAAGTCCCAGGTTCGATGCCGGCTCTGGGTCACTGTCCGTGTGGAGTTTGCACATTCTCCCCGTGTCTGCATGGGTTTCGTCCCCACAACCCAAAGATGTGCTGGTTAGGTGGATTAGCCACGCTAAATTGCCCCTTAATTGGGAAAAATGAATTGGGCACTCTACATTTATTTTAAAAAATATTGTATTGCCTCCAAACATGAAATTAATGCCTTTTCAGAGATTGCTTGCTTGATATCTGTGGCATTGCCTCACCTAGAATTATGGAGATTTTGTATGAGTTTACTTATCATTTGGCCAAGGTGTGGTTGTTTGGATAGCTTTTGCTAGGTCTTTTTAGGACTAAGAACAATTTCAATTAAAAAATCTGTCTTTCCCAAATATTCACTTCCTCACCTCCCATCTGTTTATCAGTTAGTTCCCCCTTACCCTTGAGATTGCATCCCTCATGTAATGAAAGGGCACTATGGACAAGAAAATTAACCATTTGCACAAAGAAGCTGTTCCCCTGACCCACGCTGGTCTGGATAGGCATGTATTACATATGCCTCACCTACCGCCACTGTCCATTTTAACTCTGGGTTGTGACCCTCTCCCTGTTCCCCTCTGCTTGAAATCTCGGATAGGTCCCTGATTTTCCATTGAATTAATGTGTATACATCGATGGTGGAACTTTACAGAAATGACGGTACAAAATTCTGATTTGTTGCAAATATACTGAAATAAATGATTAGAGCTTGAGAGCCAGAAACTAGTTGCTTTGAAACTTACTTTGAACTAAAGGCTTGCAATACTGAGGTGCAGCCAGTAAATGCTACTGCACTCAAAATGCACAGCATCCTTGAACAATGTATTGACCTTCAACTTTCCTACCTTTCTTTCATTTGATAGTATAGTTCAGTAGAAATTTGATTAGTAGAGACTTGATTGTCCTGGGAATAGACATGAATATTGTCAATAGCCACTGAATTATTCTTTCCTCATCTTCACCCTCGCCAGAAAGTTGAGATTATTAATTTTCATAGTGAGAAAAGAAAGCAACTTACATTTCAGTAGTTTATCGCAACATCAGAACATCCCAAAGCATTTCACAGCTAGTTAAGTGCTTTGGCAGTACAGTTACTGTTGCAATTTAAGGAAATGCTGTAGCCATTCGTAACGACAATGAATAAATAACCAGATAACCTGATTTACTGATATTGGATTTGGGATAAATATTGGCCCAGACACAAGGAAAATGCAACAGTGTGTCTTCAAAAAGTGTCATAGGCCCTTTTATGTGGGGCGGCATGGTGGTGCAGTGGTTAGCACCGCTACCTCACGGCGCCGGGGACCCGGGTCACTTGTTGTCACTTTAATTGCCAATGTCCCCTTTGCCCACTTGCTTCTGTGTCATAAGGTTGTGGGTTCAAGTCTCACTTCAGCAGAACGATCAAGGCTGACTTTTCAGCGTGGTATTAAGGGAGTGCTGCATCTGTTAGAGGTGCTATTTTCAGATGAGACCTTAACTCAAGGTTCAGTCAACCGGTGGATGTATAAGGTTTCCTCAGCAGTATTTTGGAAAAAGAGCAGGGTCCAATTAATATTTATTCCTCAATCAATATCACAAAAGCAGGTTAGTTGGTCATTATCATGCTGCTGTTTGTGGGAGCTTGCTTTGCCCCTATTGGCTGCCATGTTTCCTACGTGACAACAGTCTTTGCTCTTCAAAGATACTTTGAGGCAACCTGTGAGTGTGAACGTCTAAATGTATTTCTGAAAGATGTGTCCTTTTAACTTTTATTGAATTCATTTTATTCCCGGTCAGTGATGGAGGCCATGTGCCTAGCAGGCTATTATCCTGAAAAACCAACATTTCTAGAAATAATCAGCAGATATGTTAGCATCTGAAAAGACAACACGATGGATTTTTGGATGCAGAACATTAACCAGAATTGAAATCTGGAAGACAAATGCTTTACAAATAAGACTAAACAAAATTAAGTTGGTGTGTAAGGGTGGGGGAGGGGTGGCATTGGTGCTGATAAAATAGCACAGTATTACAACACCAGGTAAAAGTTATTTGGAATCATGAGCTTTTGGAGCGTAGCTCCTACATCAGGTGAGTCATCTCCACATCATGGATAAAATAGCTGACAGTTGTGCTGTCACATGAAGCAGTTAATGGATTTAATACAGTGCACAGTAATCCAAAACCAAAAGGAATCTTAATTAACCAACCACACTCAAGAGGCATGACACCATCCAGGGCGAAGCAGCTCGCTTGATTGACACTCCAACCACAAACATTCACACTCTCCACCATCAATGCACAATGCCAGCCATGTGTGCCATCCACAAGGTGCATTGAAAGAACTCACCAAGGCTCCTTAGATTGCACCTTCCAAACCCACGAATGCTTCATGTAGATAGAAGGACAAGGGCAGCAGATACCTGGGAACCCCACCACCTGGAAGTTCCCCTCCAAGCCCCTCACCATCCTGACTTAGAAATGTATCGCTGTTCCTTCACTGTCACTGGGTCAAAGTCCTGGAACTCCCTCCCTAACAGCACAGTTGCTGTATCTACAGCACATTGACTGCAGCTGTTCAAGAAGGCAGCTCATCATCACCTCATCGTGGACAATTAGGAATAGGTAATAAATGCTGACCTCATCAGCAAAACCCACATCCCTTGAATGAATAAAAAAAGTAGCCACAGCAATAAAAGGTGCAGTGAAAATATATGCTCTTTAATTGTCAACACCCATCCACAACTGGACTGCACATATCAAAATATTATGACATAACTGCATGACAAGGAGAAACCGTAACAAGGACAGATACCTTGCAGGTTGTAAATGGGTACAGTGAATCTGGATCTGAATGTCAACAGACAAGTAACATATTTTCTACCACCCACTACTAGCCATTCAAGTTCAGTAAGTAAGAATTAAATCATTTAAACTTCTGTATTAGGATTTGAATTCCAGATTGAGACTCAATTGAGAAGAGCATTTTAAGTGACACTGCTGACATCAACAACATAAAGAATTTACAGTGCAGAAGGAGGCCATTTGGCCCATCGAGTCTGCACTGGCTCTTTGAAAGAGCACCCTACCCAAGCCCACACCTCCACCCTATTCCCATAACCCAGTAACCCCACCTAACACGAAGGGCAATTTAGCACGGCCAATCCACCTAACCTGCACATCTTTGGACTGTGGGAGGAAACTGGAGCACCCGGAGGAAACCCACGCACACACGGGGAGGATGTGCAGACTCCGCACAGGCAGTGACCTAAGCCGGGAATCGAACCTGGGACCCTGGAGCTGTGAAGCAATTGTGCGAACCACCATGCTACTGTGCTGCCCAACATCATGATGTTTGCTCCTGGTTTGTTTCCCTTCCGGTGAACTGGGTTTCTCACTGGAATAAGGAAGTGGATTATAGAACATAGAACATAGAACAGTACAGCACAGAATAGGCCCTTCGGCCCTCGATGTTGTGCCGAGCCATGATCACCCTACTCAAACCCACGTATCCACCCTATACCCGTAACCCAACAACCCCCCCCTTAACCTTACTTTTTAGGACACTACGGGCAATTTAGCATGGCCAATCCACCTAACCCGCACATCTTTGGACTGTGGGAGGAAACCGGAGCACCCGGAGGAAACCCACGCACACACGGGGAGGACGTGCAGACTCCGCACAGACAGTGACCCAGCCGGGAATCGAACCTGGGACCCTGGAGCTGTGAAGCATTTATGCTAACCACTATGCTACCGTGCTGCCCATTATGTGGGAGCTTTCAGATATTGACTGATTTAGGCAAGATTGGTTTGACTGAGCTGGGAAAATGGGCCTGGCTATGCTTTGTGTACAACTCACACACACAAAACATAACATGCTGCATTTTGTGGCAACACTCCTCATCGCAGTTTATTATCGTAAAAATGTTAAGACTTTTCCATTTTCTACTGAGAAGAGGGTGGATCCAGGTGATAAAAAGGAAAATCAGTTAAAAGAACAATGCATTGTAATCAAATGTAGAAGAATAATGTTAGATCTGTGCTGTTTGCCTTTATTCTGCTGAATTCCAGCTATGTGCCTTTACATTTGTCTTTATTTTGTAAATCCTTCGAGCTAATAAAAGTGACTCTGTGCTAAACTTTCAAATTTGCTTCTAACATCTTATCAACTGCTGGAGAGGGATTAGGGCGCTTATTTACTCATGCACCTTTTCCTAGTTTTGTAGCAGGGTGTCAGGATGAATGTTTTAATATAAACTATTCTCTTGCATGATGATGGGAAATTAGGATCTGAATTAAAGCCACTACTCACGACAATAAAGGAGCTTGGTGGGAACCACATTTGCATTTGAATTTGCTATTTGTGGTGATCAGTAGATTCCTTTGTAAAATGCACCCATTGTAAATGGCGGGTGAGAAAAGGGGTTGTTTGCAGAAGGCGCTGAAAGGTTTCTTTGCCTGAACCAAGTAACAATTTCTCACGGAAACAGTGGGGTTCTGAGAGAGCTGACCATGCATTAAGGGAAAACCTGCCATAATTTCAAAAATGTTGACATTTATGCCAGCTTGTTCATAACAGGAGGAAGAACGTGAGTGTTGTGAACAAGTGTAAGACTAACTCAATGCTCACTTGATTATTTCTGAAAGCATATTTAGACATTTGAACATATTTTTTACTTGTGATTTGGAAATAACATTTCAGAACATTTCACATGTTTGCAAGTTTCCAAATTCAAAGTGCAGCTGCTGAAGCTCCCTCGACCACCAGGGAACTAAAACCTTACCAATAGATCTGCTGGTTTATTAATTTTCCTGCTGCAGATTGCATTTTATTACACGCACACTTAATTCAGACGGTTTATGTTGTGCCATTTTATTACCTTTATAATATGACAGATTATGGCTTGAATGATATCAGAACAAAATCAAATAGAAATGCCTATCAAGCAGGCATTGGATCACTTGCCCATTATATAACTTAGCCAATTTTCATCTCATAGTGGGATAAGTTTTTCTTTATTCATTCATGGGATGTGGGTGTCCCGGCTGGGAAAGCATTTGTTGCCCATCCCTAATTGCCCTTGAACTGAGTGACTCGCTAAGGCATTGTCAAACCCGGGTCCTCGGTGCTGTGAAGCAGCAGTGCTAGCCACTGTGCCACCGTCCTGGCCCCGGGATTCTATGATTCTAAAACTACATGTCTGTCTTTCTCTGACTCTGACCTCGAGGGCATCTTCCTTATCTTCAGCCCAGCTTTGGCCGTTGTGCCATCAAATATGCTCTGGATTTCCATCCCTAATCCTCTCTTCCTTACAGTCCACCCCTTTCAAAAATACATGTCTCAGTGATTATGCTTCTGTGTAGTATAAAAAAAAGATAATAAGTTGCCTTTTTATTCCTCCGACAAAAATGGATAACCTCACACTGACATTAAATTTCAGCTGCCAAATTTTGGCCCACTCACCTAACCCATCCATACCATTTGGAAATTTCTTACTTTCTCATCGCAACTTGGCTGTTCCACCTATTTTAGAGTTGTCTGCAAATTTGGCTATAGTACCTTCTTTTAAAAAAAATTTAGTGTACCTAATTAATTTTTTCCAATTAAGGGGCAATTTAGCGTGGCCAATCCATCTACCCCTCAGATCTTTGGGTTGTGGGGGTGAAACCCACGCAGACATGGGGAGAATGTGCGAACTCCACACGGACAGTGACCCGGGGCCGGGATCGAACCTGGGACCTCAGCGGCGTGAGGCAGCAGTTCTAACCACTGCGCCACTGTGCCCCCTGGCTATAGTACCTTCTATCCCTTCATCCAAGTCATTAATATAGATTGTAAATAGTTGGGGCCTGAGGACCGAACCCTGTGGCAGATCACTTGTTACAGCAAGCCAAACGGAAAAATACTCATTTAACCCCACTTTCTGTTGGTTAGCTGATCCTCTATCCAAGCTAATATATTACCCCAACCCCGTGGGCTCTTACCTTGTGTAGTAACCTTTTGTGTGGCACATTGTTCAATGCATTTTGGAAGTTCAGATACACCACATCTACAGGATCCCCATTATTCACTTTGCTTGTTACATCGGCAGCACGGTAGCATTGTGAATAGCACAATTGCTTCACAGCTCCAGGGTCCCAGGTTCGATTCCGGCTTGGGTCAGTGTCTGTGCGGAGTCTGCACGTTCTCCCCGTGTGTGCGTGGGTTTCCTCCGGGTGCTCCGGTTTCCTCCCACAGTCCAAAGATGTGCAGGTTAGGTGGATTGGCCGTGATAAATTGCCCTTAGTGTCCAAAATTGCCCTTAGTGTTGGGCGGGGTTACTGGGTTATGGGGATAGGGTGGAGGTGTTGACCTTGGGTAGCGTGCTCTTTCCAAGAGCCGGTGCAGTCTCGATGGGCCGAATGGCCTCCTTCTGCACTGTAAATTCTATGATTAATCTATGATTAATCTTCATAAAACTCTGGCAAATTAGTCAAACACGATTCACCCCTCATAAAACCATGCTAACTCTGATGGACTGCATTTTGAATTTCCAAATGTCCCTTTAGTACTTCCTTAATAATGGATTCTAACAGTTTCCCAACGACAGATGTTCAACTGTTCCTGATTTCTGCCTTTCTCCCTTTTTGAACAGAGTGTTAGAATCGCCTTTTACCAATCCCCTGGAAACTTTCCAGAATTCAGGGAATTTTGGAATATTATAACCAATGCCTCCACTATCTCTGCTACCACTTCCTTTTTTTATATAATAATATTTATTAGTGTCGCAAGTAGGCTTACATTAACACTGCAGTGACGTTACTGTGAAAATCCCCTAGTCGCCACACTCCGACACCTGTTTGAGTCCACTAAGGGAGAATTCAGAATGTCCAAATTACCTAACAAGCATGTGTTTTGGGACTTGTGGGAGGAAACTGGAGCACCCAAAGGAAACCCACATAGACGCGGGGAGAACGTGCAGACTCCGCACAGACGTTGACCTAAGCTGGGAATTGATCTTGGGTCCCTGGTGATGTGAAGCAACAGTGCTAAACACTGTGCTACCATGCTGCCCTTTATTGTGATTGTTTTAAGTTCCTCCTTTCCAACACCCTCTGCATGACCTGGACTCATCGTCTAAGGAACCAATGTTGACTTTAGCTACTCTCTTCCTTTTTATTTTCTTACAAAATCCTTTGCTATCCGTTTTTATATTTTGCGCTAGATTTCCTTCATAATTTACCTTTGCACTCTTTATTACTCATTTAGTAATGCTTTTTTAATAAAATGCGAAACATTTATTTTCCCAACATCTGAAATGTAAACAGCCACTCCCCAAACATGCAGGCACATAAACACGCGAGAAAGGGTGATTTTCTAGACATGTAACATGCACTTAGATTACTAACAGAATAACAAGAGACAAGTCACCAGTGCTTCAGATGGAGTTGAAAATAGTGCAGACCAATGGAATCCTCTCCTGGTTCTTTGAAGACAAATGCAAATTGGATATTTCTGGCTTTTCCAGGAAAATCTGTAGCCAAGCTTCTGTAGTGAACAAATATATTCTTGCAGGTTAAAATTAATTAGCCCCTTTTCACTGCCCGCGATGACTGACCTTTTGAGGCAGGTTACTTGCCTTTATCAGGGTGTGATCGTTCTCTCATAGAATTTCATAGAATTTACAGTGCAGAAGGAGGCCATTCAGCCCATTGAGTCTGCACTGGCCCTTGGAAAGAGCACCCCACACCTCCATTCTACTCCCATAACCCAGTAACCCCACCTAACCTTTTTTTTTGTGGACGCTAAGGGAAATTTATCACAGCCAATCCACCTCACCTGCATATCTTTGGACTGTGGGAGGAAACCGGAGCACCCGGAGGAAACCCACGCAGACATGGGGAGAACATGCAGACTCTGCACAGACAGTGACCCAAGCCGGGAATCGAACCTGAGACCTTGGAGCTGTGAAGCAACTGTGCTAACCACTGTGCTATCGTGCTGCCCATCTCTCCTGAGATGATGATCCCAAACTGTCTTACTGGTTTGTCTTTCAGCTTAAAAATGTGTCAAGCCCCTCTCTGGCTAGTTTTGGCCAAGGGTTGGCCATATCGAGATCTTCCATTGTCTATGCAATGCGTTTGGTCAATATAATCGGAACAAAATGGGGACGGGGAGGGGCAGTGACTGATATCCTATCTACATTCCAGTTGGACAGCACGGTGGCCTAGTGGTTAACACAGCTGCCTCACAGCGCTGAGGTCATCTTACTTCCACAAGAATCCTGCAAGTTTCAGGTTCTGTCGACAGATTTCGGCTGGAATTCATCTTATTTTTGTCTCTCCTGGGCATCTCCATAAGGTAGAAGCTCTATTTTACTAGAGAACGTGCAGACTCCGCACAGTCAGTGACCCAGCGGGGAATCGAACCCGGGTCCCTGGCACTGTGAAGCCATAGTGCTAACCACTATGCTACCCGTGCTGCCCAATGGTCTTCGCCTACTTCTACATTCGATGTATGTTTCCATCTAACAGCTCCCTCTTTCCCCAGTACTGCTACCCATGTTCCATAAACTCAAATCCATTTGTCCCACACCAATCTCTGAGCCATGCATTTACCTGTTTAATTTTATTGACCCTGTATCAATTAGCTCGTGGCTCAGGTTAAAATTTGGAGATTATTACCTTTGTGGGTCAGCTTTTTAATTTAGCCAGTAGCTGCTCATATTCCCTCTGCAGAACCTCTTTTCTCGTTGTCCCTATAGCATTGGTAAGTACGTGGACCACGACAACTGGATCTTTCCCCTTCCACTCCAAGTTCCCCTGCAGCCCAGTACTGGCACCAGTAGGGAACACAGCATTTGGGACTCTTGACTCCTCTGACTATACTTTCCCTGACTACGACTACATTTCTCTTTTCTGTCCCCATTCTCTGTACCATGGTGCTGTGGTCAGTCTGTTCATCTTTCCTACAGTCCCCATTCTCATCCACACAGGGAGCAAGAATCTTGAACCTGTTGGACAAGGACAGGGCTGAGGCTCCTGCAGTGCTACCTCTTAGATCCCTCTTCCTGCCTCACACCCTCCTGTCCCTGACCAGTGGCCAAATTTAAGTAGCTAACCTCAGGGGTGCAACAGCCTCCTGAAACACAATGTCCAGGTAACTCTCCCCTCCCTGATGTGTCGCAATGTCTGTAGCTTGGACTCCAGCTCATTAACTCTGAACCAAAGGTCATCGACAACCAACACTTGCTACAGATTGGTCACTTTGAACCACAATGGGGCCCATCAACTCCCACATGCTGCAGCTGCAACATTTGGCCTGGCCCTGCTTCCCTATCTTATTTCAATAGATTGTCGATTTGGTTTTAATTTTACTACTAAATTTTAGTTTTCGCTCTGAAAGTTTCCCTACCTACCCTTCAAGCTTAAAACAAGTCAGAAAAGGTAGAAAAAAGACACCTACCGATCATTTCCCTGTTATATGAAATGAAAATCGCTTATTGTCACGAGTAGGCTTCAATGAAGTTACTGTGAAAAGCCCCTAGTCGCCACATTCCGGCGTCTGTTCGGGGAGGCTGTTACAGGAATCGAACTGTGCTGCTGGCCTGCCTTGGTCTGCTTTCAAAGCCAGCAATTTAGCCCAGTGTGCTAAACAGCAGTGTGATGTGACCATCAATTCACACGAGACGATTAGTAGAAGTGAACAGTGGTTTTAATAAGCTAGATCCGTGCCTGCTGTGGTGATGTGCATCACTGTAAATACACAAGGGGTTAATGTAAATACACGTAGACTAGCTCAACACTAGAGGGAGCACCAGAGACATGACACACAGACACTCAACCAATAGAACAGTTAGATAGGACACGACCAATGGCCATTCACGATACACACAGAGGTGACATGACCACAGGAGGGCATTACACCAACCCATATATAAAGGACACCACACACATGATCTGCCTTTTTCCAGTGGAGACAGTCAGTGAGTAGAGACACAGGGTTGATTCAATATCACTCCCACCATGTGGATTGTAGCAGACTGGTTTGTCAGTCTGAGTAGCTATAGAAGGATTAACAGTAGTGGCGAACCCGAGTAGAATTGTAAATAGTGTAATAAACGTGTTGAAGCTATCTCCACGTCTGAACCTTCCTTTGTCAGAGTGAACATCAAGGAAGCAGCTTATGCTACGTCAAGAGCATAACAAGACACCTGCCTGCGACTGCTCTGTACTGAGTGCTGCCTACAGTCGGCAGGTTTATATACCACCCCCGAGGGGGCGGAGCCACAGGCGGAGCCCACAAGGGCATCAACATAATACAACACAATACAGTGGTGAATTGTAGTAGCAATACGTTCACCACATATCACACGGGCATGTTCGCTCAGTGTTGTGGGACTGTTGTGATTTATCTCCCAGCTTTCCGGCCCTGGTCTGCTCCTGCCCCCATTGAATGGACGTTAGGAAAACAGGACAGAGCAATAGCTCCCTCCCCCACTTCCCTCAACCCCCACACTTCCCTCAAATCCCAAGCTCCACTCTCTGCAGTTTGCACTCCGTTACACAGATAAAACAGCAATGCTGAAAGCATACGCTAATTGCTGAAGGTACCGAGTGGAAATGATCAATTTACTATGTGTATTTCATGGGGATTGATTTACACTGAGTCACTCAAGTGGTGATGAACTAACTTCAAAACAACATCCTGGTTGTTCGAAGATGTACTGAAGGGTAAATTGAAAAGGTTGCTTCTAATTAACAACAGGGAGGGGTCACAGGTTCAAAGTAGTGAAAAGCTAATTTCAGACTAATGTCTGGACAAAGTAGAAGTGCAGAATGGTTTCAGGAACAGTTGGATGCTACGATAGAAGGATTACAGAGCACTCTGGGTGGATAAGGTAAAATGACCTGAATAGCCTTCGTCCGTACCCATCTTGTTACTTAAAGAAGGATATCTTGACTTAGTGGCCTTGAAATTGTTTGGAGACACTGGGTGGCATTGATGGCACCGCATGGAAATTAATTGGAGCAACATTGAAAGGCCCTGACGACATTGTATAGAAAATGCATTCAAAAAGTGTCCTTGACTGTAGTGACTGGAAGATTATGGGTATGCTTTGATCAAGTGAGATCGGCAGTATTGCATGGAAACACAGTGACATGTAATGATGGTTTCCACACACCGACACTCAATCTGAATAACATTGTCTGTATTGCACAAAAACTCCTTGGCGTACTGTGGAAAAGGCATAGACCCTATGAGTTTGTGCCACGGACTGGACTGCTTGGAAATGCTTACAGGTACGGCGCAGAGTGAAGAAAAATAAACAGCAGATTTTCTTTTGGAAAGAAGCAATGTTAGAAGTGCACAGCTCCTGAAAGACACATTTTTAAAACAGTCAATATATTTCAGGTTTCATGGAAAAGATCTTTGCCCTCCAAGAATATAATTTCTTTCCCCCAAAATATACTTTATTTGTAAAGTTTATAAATGTACATTTAACATTCCGCTGGTTAGGATCCATCCTCGGGGCAAAGGAAGGTGGTTGTGGTTATTGGAAGCTCATCATTTCAGTCCCAGGAATCTCTGCAGGAGTTCTGCAGGATAATGTCCTAGGCCCAGCCATCTCCAGCTGTTTCATCAATGACTTATCCTGCATCGCAAGGTCAGAAGTGAGATCGCTCGCTGATGGTTGCGCAATGTTCAGCACGATTTACGACTCCTCAGATCCTGAAACAATCTGTGTCCATATGCAGCAAGACCTAGACAATATTCCTGTTTTAGCTGAGGACTGGGAAGTAACAGTCACACCAAAGAGTCATCGAGACCCGAAATGTTAGCTCCCTTCCCTCTCCACAGATGCTGTCAGACCTGCTGAGATTGTCCAGTATTTTCTGTTTAGGTTTCAGATTCCAGCATCTGCAGTAATTTGCTTATATCCTGCTGTCAGGATTGTTAGTTCAGCTATAGTTGAGATCAGTTCCATTGCCATTCACCTGGACACTGCTGTCAGCATATTTACTTCTATTAGGTAAGCCACTGTCTAAGACCTTTCCTCCAGCGTACAATTAGGGCCTGGAAACTATGTCAAAACCCCAGGCTGTGTGTTTAACATGGAATAAATATTATAAATATTAACTATATACTTTTAATTTATTATTTCACTGGATGTGGCCATTGCTGGCTAGACTAGCACATATTGCCAATCTCTAACTGCCCTTGAGAAGGTGGTGGTCAGGTGTGAGTGCATTCGCAGTGGGTTAGCCCTGCTGCCTCATGGCGCCGAGGTCCCAGGTTCGATCCCGGCTCTGGGTCACTGTCCGTGTGGAGTTTGCACATTCTCCCCGTGTTTGTGTGGGTTTTGCCCCTACAACCCAAAGATGTGCAAGATAGGTGGATTGGCCATGCTAAATTGCCCCTTAATTGGAAAAAAATGAATTGGGTACTCTAAATTTATTTAAAAAAAGGCGTGAGTGCATTGAGGCAGGGTGTTAGTGTGAGTTGAGACAGTGGGTGTGTGTAATGAGGGGGAGAGTGTAGTGAGGGTGAGGGTGCAGTCAGGGTGTATCAGCTGTGTGTATTGCGGCAGAGGGTGTAGTGAGGGTGTACTGAGGGCAGGGGTATATCTACTCTGTGTGTATTGAGGCAGAGGTTGTAGTGAGGGTATGCGTATTGATGGTGTATCTGCTGTTTGAGCATAGTGAGGGTGATGAGATTGAGGGTGATTAGGTTTTTATTATTTGTCCATGTGACATGGTCGTCGCAGGCAGTGCCAGCATTCATTGCCCATCCTTAATTGCCCTTGAGGGGCAGTTAAGAGTCATCCACATTGCTGTGGGTCTGCAGTCACATGTAGGCCAGACCAGGATTGGACGGCAGATTTCCTTCCCTAAAGGACATTAGTGAACCAGGTGGGTTTTTACAACAATGATTTCATTAGACTTTTAATTCCAGATTTTTATTGAATTCAAAGTTCACCATCTGCAGTGACGGGATTTGAACCTGGGTCCACAAAGCATTGCCCTGAGTCTGGTTTACTAGTCCAGTGACAGTGATGGTGATGAGGGAGAGGGTGAGGATGATAATGGTGAGGGTGATGGTGAGGGTGAGGATGTATCTGCTGTGTAAACGTAGTGAAGGTGTTGAGGTTGTGAATGATGAGGGTGTTCAGAGTGATGAGGGTGTATCTGCTCTGTGTGTAGTGATGGTGATGAGGGTGATGAAGATGAGGGTAATGAAGGTGATAATGGTGAGGCTTATGTGGGTGAGGGTGTATTTGCTGTGTGAGTGTAGTGAGGGTCAGGGTGATGAAGGTGCAGGCGATGAGGTTGATGACGGTGAAGATGATGAGGATGATGTGGGTGAGGTTGATGATAGTGAGGGTCATGAGGGTGCCGTTGGTGTATCTGCTGTGAGAGGAGGGTGAGGGTGAAGTTGGCGAGGGTGATGGCACTGAGGTTGGTGAGGGTGAGTGCAGTGAGCGTGCATCTGCTCTGTTAGGATGATGAGGTGGATGGTGAGGAGTGTGATGAGCATGAGGGGGTAACTCTCACTATCTATGTGAGGATAGTGAGGGTGATGAGGGTGAAGGTGTATCTGCTGTGAGAGAAGGGTGACGGTGATGGGGTGATCAGTGTGAGGGGATGAGGACAAGGGTATATCTAGTGCGAGTGTAATGAGGGTGATGAGAGTAATGGATGTGAGGATGATAAGGTTGAGGGTTAAGAGGGTGAGGGTAGTGAGGGTAATGAGGGTAGTGAGGGCAGTAAATGTGGTGAGGGTAGGGTACTGAGGGTGGTGAGAGTGAAGATAGCGAGGATAGAGTGAGAGATGGTGATGAAGGTAGTGTTGGTGAGGGTCGTGAGGGTGGGGTTTGTGTACCTGCTGTGAAAGGAGGATGAGGGTGGTCGATGAGAATGATGGCAGTGAGGTTGATAGTGAGGGGAATGAAGGTGAGGAGGGTGGTGAGGGAAGTGAGGAGTGTGAGAATGATGAGTGTATTGAGGGTGATGGGGATCAGGGGAATTAAAGGGTGAGGAGAGTGAGGACAAGAAGAGTGGGGGTGAGGGTAGTGAGGATGATGGGGAGGGTGGTGAGGGGAATGAGGGTGAGGGTAGTGAGTGGTGGTGAGGGTAGTGAGTGTGAGGGGAATGAGGGTGGTGAGCAGGGTGGTGAGGGGAATGAGGGTAGTGGGGTGGAGGGTAGTGAGGGTGAATGGAGTGGGTGAAGGTAGTGAGGGGAATAAGGGTGAGGGTTGTGGGGGTGATAGTGAGGGTGAGAGGAGTGAGGAGGGGATAGTGAGGAGGGGTGAGAGGAGTGAGGTAGCGAGGAGGGGGTGAGGGTAGTGGGGGTGAGAGGAGTGAGGAGGGTTGTGGGGGTGAGCGTGATAGTGAGGGTAGTGAGGAGGGGGTGAGGGTGGTAGTGAGGGTGAGGAGTGAGTGAGGGTAGTGAGGGTGTGAGGAGGGGGTGAGGGTGAGAGGAGTGAGGAGGGTGAGGAATGAGGAGGGGGTAGTGAGGAGAGGGTTGTGGGGGTGAGGGGTGATAGTGAGGAGGGAGATAGTGAGGAGGGGGTGAGGGTGATAGTGAGGGTGAGGAGTGACGAGGGGGATAGTGAGGGGTGAGGGTGGTGGGGGTGAAGGTGATAGTGATGAGGGGGTAGTGAGGAGAGGGTGAAGATTGTGGGGGTGAGGGTGATAAGTGAGGGGTGAGGAGGGAGGTAGTGAGGAGGGGGTGAGGGTTGTGGGGGTGAGGGTGATGGTGAGGATTGAGGAGGGGGTGAGGGGGGTGAGGGTGAGGAGGGGTGAGGGTAGTGGGGTTGAGGGTGATAGTGAGGGTGAGAGGAGTGAGGAGGGGGTATTGAGGGGTGAGGGTTGTGGGGGTGAGGGTGATAGTGAGGGTGAGAGGAGTGAGGAGGGGGATAGTGAGGAGGGGGATTGTGAGGAGGGGGATAGTGAGGAGGGGTGAGAGGAGTGAGGTAGTGAGGAGGGGGGTGAGGGTAGTGGGGGTGAGAGGAGTGAGAAGGGTTGTGGGGGTGAGGGTGATAGTGAGGGTAGTGAGGAGGGGTGAAGGTGGTAGTGAGGAGTGGGTGAGGGTGAGAGGAGTGAGGAGGGGGTAGTGAGGATGAGGAGGGTGATAGTGAGGGTGAGGAGGAGGGTAGTGAGGAGAGGGTGAGGAGGGGATAGTGAGGAGAGGGTGAGGGTTGTGGGGTGAGGATGATAGTGAGGTGAGGAGTGAGGAGGGGTGAGGGTTGTGGGGTGATAGTGAGGGTGAGAGGAGTGAGAAGAGGGTGTGGGTTGTGGTAGTGAGGAGGGGATAGTGAGGAGAGGGTGAGGGTTGTGGGGTGAGGATGATAGTGGAGTGAGGAGGAGGGTAGTGAAGAGAGGGTGAGGGTTGTGGGGGTGAGAGGAGTGAGGAGGGGGTGAGGGTTGTGGGGGTGATAGTGAGGGTGAGAGGAGTGAGTGAGGGTTGTGGGGGTGATAGTGAGGGTGAGAGGAGTGAGGAGGGGGATAGTGAGGAGAGGGTGAGGGTTGTGGGGGTGATAGTGAGGGTGAGAGGAGTGAGGAGGGGGATAGTGAGGAGAGGGTGAGGGTGAGAGGAGTGAGTGAGGGTTGTGGGGGTGAGAGTGAGGGGGTGAGGGTTGTGGGGGTGATAGTGAGGGTGAGAGGAGTGAGTGAGGGTTGTGGTGGTGATAGTGAGGGTGAGAGGAGTGAGTGAGGGTTGTGGGGGTGATAGTGAGGGTGAGAGGAGTGAGGAGGGGGATAGTGAGAAGAGGGTGAGGGTTGTGGGGGTGATAGTGAGGGTGAGAGGAGTGAGTGAGGGTTGTGGTGGTGATAGTGAGGGTGAGAGGAGTGAGTGAGGGTTGTGGTGGTGATAGTGAGGGTGAGAGGAGTGAGTGAGGGTTGTGGGGGTGATAGTGAGGGTGAGAGGAGTGAGTGAGGGTTGTGGGGGTGATAGTGAGGGTGAGAGGAGTGAGGAGGGGGATAGTGAGGAGAGGGTGAGGGTTGTGGGGGTGATAGTGAGGGTGAGAGGAGTGAGTGAGGGTTGTGGGGGTGATAGTGAGGGTGAGAGGAGTGAGGAGGGGGATAGTGAGAAGAGGGTGAGGGTTGAGTGCTGGGGAACCTGGTGACTGCGTGACGTAATCGGGGTGCTGTGATAGGCTGTTGCCGGGCCAATGGGAGCAGCTGTTTGTGAGGCGCCGACCAATGGGGGCGGAGAGTTTCGGGGCTGTGATGGTTTGGATTTAAAGAGCAGCCGGAGGCCGCGAGAGAGACAGAGGGAGGGAGGGAGAGTGTATACCCAGGGCCCGGACACTGCACCCGGAGCCACAGCCTGTACCCAGGGCCCGGACACTGCGTACCCACAGCCTGTACCCGGCACCGAGACCCGGACACTGCACCCGGAGCCACAGCCTGTACCCGGCACCGAGACCCGGAGCCACAGCCTGTATACCCGGCACCGAGACCCGACCCGCCATGACAGGTGAGCCTCCCCCTGACACACACCCGGACAGCGACCCGGACCCGGACACACCCAAAGGCCCAGCCGGCCAGCGCCCCCCCCCCCCCCCCCCGCCCGTCCCCGCGGCTGAGGTACCCCCCTACCCCGCCCACCTGCCGGCCAGCGGCACCTCCCCCCCCCCCCCCCCCGTCCGCCCCCGCGGCTGCAGCAACCCCCCCCCCCTCCCCGGGCCCCCGGTAGTTCCCGGATCCCCGCGCTGTCGTTGCCGGGTTTGCCGGCCTGAGGGTTTGCTCCCTGGATTCCGGCCCCGGAAGCTGCCACGTGTCACTCCCGGCCCCTCACTGCCGGCATCTGCAGGCCCTCCCTGCGTAGGGTACAGGCTGGGGCCGAGGGGCCGCCTCCTGGGGACTGCACCCTATCCCTAACCCACCTCCTGTGGGTGGGGGGGGGGGCTGCTCCCTATCCCTAACCCACCTCCTGTGGGGGGTGGGGGGGGGGGGGGGGTGGGTGGGGGGGGGGGGGGCTGCTCCCTATCCCTATCCCTAACCCCCCATCCCTAACCCCCCCATCCTGAGGGCGGCTGCCCCCTATCCCTAATCCCTCTCCCCCCCCCCCCCCCCATCCTGAGGGCGGCTGCCCCTATCCCTGACTCACCTCCTTGGGGGGGGGGGGGGCTGCTCCCTATCCCTAACCCCCCCCCCCCCCCACCCATCCTGAGGGCGGCTGCCCCTATCCCTGACTCACCTCCTTTGGGGGGGGGGGGGCTGCTCTCTATCCCTAACCCACCCCATCCAGAGGGCGGCTGCCCCCTATCCCTAACCCCCCCCCCCCCCCCATCCTGAGGGCGGCTGCCCCCTATCCCTAACCCACCTCCTTTGGGGGGGGGGGGGCTGCTCCCTATCCCTAACTCCCCCCCCCCCCCCCCCCCCCCCCCCCATCCTGAGGGCGGCTGCCCCCTATCCCTAACCACCACCCCCCCCCCATCCTGAGGGTGGCTGCCCCCTATCCCTAACCCACCTCCTGGGGGGGGGGGCTGCTCCCTATCCCTAACCCCCCCCCCCATCCTGAGGGCGGCTGCCCCTATCCCTACCCCCCCCCCCCCCATCCTGGGGGGGGCTGCCCCCTATCCCTAACCCACCCCCTTGGGGGGGGGGGGGGGCTGCTCTCTATCCCTATCCCTAACCCCCCCCCCCCCATCCTGAGGGCGGCTGCCCCTACCCCCCCCCCCCCAATCCTGAGGGTGGCTGCCCCTACCCCCCCCCCCCCCATCCTGAGGGCGGCTGCCCCTACCCCCCCCCCCCATCCTGAGGGTGGCTGCCCCTACCCCCCCCCCCCCCATCCTGAGGGTGGCTGCCCCTACCCCCCCCCCCCCATCCTGAGGGTGGCTGCCCCTACCCCCCCCCCCATCCTGAGGGTGGCTGCCCCTACCCCCCCCCCCCCATCCTGAGGGTGGCTGCCCCTACCCCCCCCCCCATCCTGAGGGTGGCTGCCCCTACCCCCCCCCCCCATCCTGAGGGTGGCTGCCCCTACCCCCCCCCCCCCATCCTGAGGGTGGCTGCCCCTACCCCCCCCCCCCATCCTGAGGGTGGCTGCCCCTACCCCCCCCCCCCCCCATCCTGAGGGTGGCTGCCCCTACCCCCCCCCCCCCATCCTGAGGGTGGCTGCCCCTAACCCCCCCCCCCATCCTGAGGGGGGCTGCCCCCTATCCCCCCCTCCTGAGGGGGGCTGCCCCCTATCCCTAACCCCCCTCCTGAGGGGGGCTGCCCCCTATCCCTAACCCCCCTCCTGGGGGAAACCACACCAAGGGATGAAATTTAATAATGAGCAAGTTTTCCATTTGGCCAGAGAGGAGGATTGTCTTTCCCTGTTGGGGATGGTTAGACTGAAATCCCTCCGTGAGGGAGTAGTGGAAGCTGCTTCATTGAATGTCTTCCAAGGCTGAGCCTTGACTGGGGTGGGTCATGGGAAGATGCAGGAACACTGTTGTAACGTGGCTGGTCAGTGGGATGGATTTGGAAAAACATGTAGTAATGGCTTGATGGGCTGAATGGCCCACTTACGATCAGTGTTTGGAGGTGTCCATTGCAGTGAAATTCATAAATATTATGTGCTCGTCTTGGAAATGCCTTTAGCTTGAAATTTTCGATTTGAAAGGCCACATCATTATGCTGGTTATTTGTTGTGCCCATGCAGTTTCATATGGATAATTTGAAGGGTTGTTTACCATCACCTTTAGCTTGAGGCACAAAGTTATTTTTGCATTAAGTAGCTTGTTTATTTGAATTAAGTGAAAGCACTTTTATTCCGCAAAATACATTCCAGCAGCGATGTGGTCAAATTGTTGAAGGTTTTGAGTTTTCTTTTTAAAATTTTGTGTACCCAATTATTTTTTTTAATTAAGGGGCAATTTAGAGTGGCCATTCTACCTAACCAGCACATCTTTTGGGTTGTGGGGGTGAAACCCACGCAGACACAGGGAGAATGTGCAAACTCCATATGAACAATGACCCAGAGCCGGGATTGAACCTGGGATCTCGGTGCCATGACAGTTAAGATTGTATTGACTGGAGTTCAGAATAATGAAGGGGAGAATCTCATAGAGACCTTTAAAATTCTAATAGGACTAGACAGGGTAGATGGAGGAAGGACGTTTTGATGGTGCTTAACCAAACCATGGAATCCTGGTTAGATTCGCCACTTAATGCACCGTTATCAAGATTTCTACCCCTAACATCATGGCTGCTTGAAACCATTATACATACTGAAGTTACATCTGGGGTAACTCCTTCCAAAATTCTCCTATCTTCACAAACCCCAATTTATTCAAAACCAATTTCTTGCATTTTCTGCTTGCTCATCACTGTTATTTTTACTTCCCTATTTTGACCTCATAGAATCACTACAGCGCAAAAGGAGGCAATTTGGCCCATCAGGTCTGCACCGACCCTCTGAAAGAGCACCCTACCTAGGCCAACGCCCCAACCCACCTATGTTTTTTTGAACAAAGGGGTAACTTAGCATGGCTAATTCACCTAACTGCACATCTTTGGACTATGGTATTCATTTAGACCATAAGATGTCAGAGCACACGTAGGCCATTCGGCCCATTGAGTCTACTCCATCATTCAATGAGATCATGACTGATTTGTTATGATGACCTGAACTCCACTTTCCCACCCTTAAACTGTTATCTTGGCCATGAACATACTTAATGACCCAGTCTCTGCAGCTCTCTGTGGTAAAGAATTCCACACGTTCACTACACTGCGAAGAAATTCTTCCTCTGCTCTGTCCTAAATGAGTGACCCCTTACTCTTGAGGTTATGCCCTCTGCTTCCCCTACAAGGGGAAACAACCTCTCAGCATCTACCCTGTCGAGACCCCTGAGAATCCTTTATGTCTCAATGAGGTTACCTCTCATTCTTCTAAATTCCAATTGAGTACAGACCCAACTGACTCAACCTCCCTCATAAGAAAATCCCTCCATACTCAGGATCAACTTGTGACCTTTTTCTGGATGGCCTCCAATACAGTATGACCTTTGAGAGTCGTCACGGCACAGAAGTCCATTCGGCCCATTAAGTCTATGACAGCTCTCTGCAGAACAATCCATTCGCTCACCCTTTTTTGTTGACTAACAGTCTTGTTTCCTCTTCAGCATTCTTTGTCCTCCTTGTGTGTTTTATTCCTAATCTCAGGTTTTGCCAAGAACTGTCAGCTGCTATTTTCAGTTTATGTTTAGTTCTATTTTTAATGAACTATTGAACCATGAATAGAGTGTTCCTTTATCCCCCTTTGTCTCTATTTAATTCTGTTTTTTTTTACTTTTTCCATCTTCCCCTCTTTATCTTCCCCTCTTTATCTCTTCTCTCCTTCTGACCCCCCCCCCCCCCACCTCACCATGAAAAAATAAGGGTACTTTTCCGGAGTTAAGGTGTTACAGAAAATCTTTGTTTTCACATCCTCAATGTTTTTAAAAAAAAAAAATAATAATAATTTGGATGTCTTCATTCTAACAGATGGTCCCATCAGCATCTCTGTACCTTTTAGAAAAATGGTGTTAGATTCGCCATCATTGCAGCCCCCCCCTTGAATATGATGTCATTCCCATGCTGACCTTGTGATGAGCAGCATTGAGTTTTGTCAGCTGTTGACTCACCAGCTCAGTCATCGGTCAAACAGCTTCCTCAATTCCGGGAACTTTCAACCAGAAATTTGAGATTTATTTTCAAGAACTAATTCATGACTTTTAAAGTGTACACCCTGAGAGTCTCGCAAAGCTTTTTAATGTGTACAAAGTGCAGAATTGAGCCTAAAGGACGCAATGCACCAGATGTGATTCCTTGTCTGTACTCTGTTGATCTTGGTGAGTGTGCTACATTGATGTAAGAGCTCCTTGTTGCTCATGATTGCGAATGAGTGATCTTGCTGGAGGGTGGCCGAGACCTGGCTTGGGCTTGACCCTGCCCGCTTGTTTGAATAGCTGGATGTCATTTACAGTTCAGTTTCGCATGATTCCGCACTTGGCTGCGGTATTTTAGGAACCCATACCCAAATAAGCATCTGAACAGAAGACAAAAAGTGACTTTGTATCGTAAATTATCGTCTACTTGGAGATGAGAAGAGCATGTTTCTAATTTAAGGAGAGCACTTAATGCACTGATACACTTGTGTTCCATTTACTTGATTGTCTATTTGTCGTTGTTGGTCAATACAATGTTTAAGGCAGTTGGTCTATTTTTGGCACACTGCTCACCTTTGCTCTGCCATTAGCATGTTCTGATCTCTTAATGTGCCACTATCAGTGTCCTCTCGTGCTCTCGCTCCAACCACCCCCACCCCTGCACAACAGTACAAATCTGACCTTGTTTTCAGTTCTCTCCAGCTTTGGTAAAGAGTAATCCAGACTCGAAATGTTAACTCCCTTCTACTTCCACAGATGCTTCCACAGATGCTATCAGACCTGCTGCCATAGTCCAGTATTTTCTGTTTTTATTTAAGATTCTAGTGTCCGCAGTCATTTAAAAAAAAAAAAAATATTGTGGTCTAGTTCTGAACGACAGAATAACAGTTGGAGGATAAATCCTGTCCCTAACTACCGATTCAGTTCTATCTTTATAAAAGTTGCGCACTTTATATTTAAAAAAAATCTAACTGTAAACTAACAATCCTGTCTGTTGTCCCAATTCCCCACACAAAAAGTTAATTATGTTTGAAGATTGATTGTCCTGCAATTTAACCAATTCAACCTGCCATTTGCCTTTGAACTAACAGCTTTGGGTACAGTGATGTGATGGTGCCCCTTAAATATTTCTCATTGTGCCACAGACTACTTTGGAAATGCACATTGTGCCTCAAAATGATAGTCTGGTGGATAGGTTTGAGATTTTCTACTTGTGCTTTCAAAGGATGCAAGGTGTTTTAAAAAAATATTCCAGTGCATGATTATAAAGATGACTTCAGGCATTACTTCAACTATGCTTATAGCTTAAGATATCACCTGATCGCTTCATGCATTGTGCCTTTTTAACACTCTATAGTAATGAGCATAAAGGAGAAAAATCTTGGGAGAACTTGTTAGAGATCAAATTACTGCAATTGTGCTCCGTCTTAGACCTTCCCAAGTATCGAACGTATGTGGAGCTGTTTTGTGTTTATTCCTTCCTTCTGTTTGGTCAAATGAATATAGGAATGAAGGGCTCCAAGCTAGGCTTGATGAGAACTGGAAAATATATTGGCTCCTTGCATGACTGCTTGTGTTTTACAGGCAAATACTTCTGTAATTATACACTCATTTCTCTTTGAACATAGATGCCAAATTTGGAATTGTTGCAATGGATGATTTGGAAACACTGACTTTCAATTCTATCGAAGAAGAAATTTCTTATTGGAAAGAACTTGCTGTAAAATACCAACATTGGTAGGTACTGAACAAGGATATACTTGTTAGAATAGGATGTTTTTGTGAATATTTGTAAATAGAAAACTATAATTATGCAAAGCTACAAGCTGGACCCCAAATGTATTGGGTGGACTTCTCATTTCAGAGACTAAATGCTGATGCCGGGACTGAATCATGAGAGTTAGAACATAGAACAGTACAGCATAGAACAGGCCCTTCGGCCCTCGATGTTGTGCCGAGCAATGATCACCCTACTCAAGTCAACGTATCCACCCTATACCAGTAACCCAACAACCCCCCCCCCCCCCCCCCCCCCCCCCCCCCCCCCCCCCCCCCCCCCCCCCCAATTAACCTTATTTTTTAGGACACTAAGGGCAATTTAGCATAGCCAATCCACCAAACCTGCACATCTTTGGACTGTGGGAGGAAACCGGAGCACCCGGAGGAAACCCACGCACACATGGGGAGGACGTGCAGACTCCACACAGACAGTGACCCAAGCCGGAATCGAACCTGGGACCCTGGAGCTGTGAAGCATTTATGCTAACCAGCATGCTACTGTGCTGCCGCATACATAAAAGTATTCCGCTCGCTTTCTCTCCCAAATGCGGTACCAGTCCTGGAGTGATTCAGGGCATCCTAATGGGCTAGCACCAGTGCCAAATAGAGCTGGTGCGATTCCAACGAATGTTCACTGTGATTTGCTGAGGTCTGGATTGGCACTCGAGAGCCTGTCAAGCTGAAGCCGCAATACTAGTAATAATACTAGTAGTAAAAGGGGCTGTTTAGCACAGGGCTAAATCGCTGGTTTTGAAAGCAGATCAAGGCAGGCCAGCAGCACGGTTCGATTCCTGTAACAGCCTCCCCGAACAGGTGCCGGAATGTGGCGACTAGGGGCTTTTCACAGTAACTTAATTTGAAGCCTACTCGTGACAAGTGATTTTCATTTCATTTTTTTGTCATAGTAGTAATACTAGTAGTAATAATGATGCCCGGAGGAAACCCCACGCAGAAACAGAGAATGTGCAGACTCCACACGGACAGTAACTCAAGCCGGGAATTGAACCCGGGACCCTGGCGCTGTGAAGCAACAATGCTAACCACTGTGCTACTGTGCTGCCGCATACATAAAAGTATTCCGCTCGCTCTCTCGTGCCCATTAATGATCTGCCAACAGCCTTTACTGTTCAGTTTGATGCCCATGCTGGTGTGTAACACATTGATGCCGCTGGTCAGGCACTGGAGCAAGGCGTTCCTTGGGTGCCTGGTGCCAGCCTGTACTTTCGGCTGATAACGCTATTCTCCGTTCAATTGCAATTCGCAATTCCGTGTCGCTGGACGAAGGATCCAGCCCATAAAACTTGAGGTCTGTGAATGTCCTGGGTCACATTAGCACAGAGGTAATGTCCTTCACCATTTATTTTCTGCAACCAAAAGACATTTTCAATTTATTGTATAAATGCAAATTAGTTATTTTTGCATGCGTTTTACAGTACCCAATTCTTTTTTTTCTCCAATTAAGGGCCAATTCCCCTCCCCTGCACATCTCTTTGGATTGTGGGGATGAGACACACACAGACATAGGGGGAATGTGCAAACTCCACATGGACAGTGACCTGGGAGAATGTGCAAACTCCACATGGACAGTGACCTGGGAGAATGTGCAAACTCCACATGGACAGTGACCTGGGGCTGGGATTGAACCTGGGCCTTCAGTGCTAACCACTGTGCCACCCCCTAATTTTAAAGCTATCTGTGTAATTTGTCTCCGTTTCTCCATGTGGCAGCCAATTCAGAATATTTTTCCAAATTTTTTTTTTTCAACTTCATTCATTTAGTGCACACAACACTCGGGAAGAGTTGATTGAGTTCCAGGAAGGAAGTCGAGAACTCGAAGCGGAACTGGAGACTCAGCTTGAGCATGCTGAAAATCGAAATAGAGACCTGCTGTCAGACAACAATCGTCTCCGGATGGAACTTGATTTGTTTAAGGTAAGTTACTGAGAAATGCTATGTAAATACTGCAGTGTCTTGTTGGAAGTTCCTGCTCTTTTTAAAAAAAAAAAAAATTAAAACCATGCAGTTAGGGTACTTATTGTAAAGTACTGGTAAACAGAACACCTTGGGCGGCTTACTGTCTGTAAGGTTTTTAAAGTTAAGGTATAACTTGGCCAGAAGTTGAGTAAAGTTTACTCCAATGTAAGCCATTGTCCCATAGGTCCTTCTACTACGCTTATGGTGGAGGCAGTGCATGGTGATTTGCCATGTCTGTACCAAGTTGCAACATAACTCCATCGTGGAAGGGGAATTGCATCATTGTAAACGAAAGCAGCATCTCACAGTTAATATTGTTATTTGCTTCCGATCGGAGTGAAACGGTTTATTGCTTTTGGAAGATGCCAATATTCCTGTTTGTTTTAATGTGGGGGATAATTACCTAGGCAATAGGCTCTTCTATGTTTGCACAATTCAAGATGTTAAATCAATAGAATTTTCCATACTGGTCGTCCTTGAGTTTAATCTTTTAAAATGTGCACAGTGATGGTATTGTGTGGACAGGGGAAAGAGATCACGGCATCAGACATGCCTGCTAGGATTATAGTCAGTTTATATGGGCAGGTTGCCCAATCAACGCTGGCACACAATCCACCTCTGGTGGGCTTATTTGATGGTGGTGCTAATTTGGCACGAGTTCAGACCGTTAATGGTGGCAAAAGGAGGACAGATTTGTGAATGAATCTGTCACTACAGATAGGTATTAGATTTCTTCAGTTAACTCTTTTGACTTGGGAGTTTTTTTTTTCAAATTAACTATGATTTCAAAATGTTAACTGCTTTTGTCTTGTCAATGGTAATAGTTATTGCTGAACATTCACTCAGAATTTCAAATATACATATTTGTCCAGTGTTTTTTTTTCTCTGAGGTGTTCTCCTCAAATTCTGTTTCTGCTGAAAGGCACTTTGCAGTAAACTTTAATTAATTAATCAGCTTAAAGGGTATCCTTTTCTAAAGCTAGGACATGGAGGCTTTCATTCTTTCCAGAGACTGAGTGTAAACAAGTGATTGAAGAAACAGGGAATCCATTGTTAGAATCTCCTGTGCAGTCAGCTGGGAGCACGTTTGTGCTCTTCACAGCGGGGGTGAGGTTCCTAAAGTGGGTGTAATTGGGAAGAATTTAATACTTGGAAGAGAATTTAATACTTTGTCTGCAAAAAGAGTTAATTTGCTTTAGACATCTTCAAAAAAAAAAAATCCAATGCTGTAACTGTTGTAACTAGGAACGTAGCAGTGTACTGAGGGGTGTACAATGTTTTCATGTGTTTGCTTGAACAATGGAAAGCACATTGTAATGTTATATGTAGGACGTCTCTTTGCCTTGTATCTGGGGAGGCTATTTTGAGCTACGTTAACTCATCAGTACCAATTTGTGAGATGCTAATGGGAACAGCGTGAATGATGAAACGGGAGAGGATTACTCGCAGCATTCCTAGCACAATACTTGGTGTTATGTTACATGTGCTTAGTGATGGTGCTCCCATTTGAATGATCAATAAATGAAGGAGAGTGGGGATGTCCAAATAACAATGAAGAGATTAATGCAGGCTATTGTGGAAGAAGGTACTGGAGCAGCATTTCTGATTAGAATGTACAGTACCTGATGTGAAGTTCAGTTTTTGAGTTTAACTGAAATGTTAAATTGGTGCACAGTGGTTAGCACGGTTGCCTCACAGCACCAGGGACCCGCTTTCAATTCCAGCCTTGGGTCACCGGTTTCCTCCCACGTCCAAAGTCACGTAGGTTAGATGGAGTTACAGGGATAGGGTGGGGGCGTAGGCCCAGGTAGGGTGCCCTTTCAGAGGATTCAGACTTGATGGGCCGAATGGCCTCCTTCTGCACTGTAAGGATTCTATGGATTAACTATGGTTGTGAATGTACTTTTAATCTGAATCATTAAAGCATTTTTTTTGTGTGGGTGTGCTTGGAATGGGTCGGTGCATCATCTGATATGACGAGGAAAGATGCAAATTTGAGTTCTCTCTTGTGCTGAGTTAGTTAGTTTTGGCCAAGGATGATATAATTGCTGTGGCAATTATTTATTTGGACTACAATAAACAAAGTGGGGAAGGAAAACTTAATTCCAGATCCCTTTTTTTGGCTTGGTGTATGTATGAAGAATAACAGTCAGAACAAGACTCAACATGCACTTGTTGACTTCTTTCCGAATGGTTGTTGGTACTGTGTTCTGAATGCTTGTTACTCAGGGACTGACTGTCTGACACCACCCATGGTGGTTACCCAGCTTGAGTTGCTGCCTTCAGGAAATGGAGATTTAAATTTTAAAAAAAGCAATAGACAAAGAGCTAACTTGGAGGCAAATGTTGGTCCTGCAAATATTTCTGCATAAGGCACATCTTGTAAACCGGCACCTGATCTAAGTCTGTCTGCCATTGTAGGGTGGTTTGGTGGGGGGGGGGGGTGATAGAAATTATCCAGCAGATATATAGAATCCTGACCTCTTTTTGACATTGATTATCAAGTTGTGTGTATGGGGTGTGTCTGTTATTAAATGAAATATAAACTGCAGGAGTTCACCAGTGTTCCAAACACACCTTAAAAAGTTAATTCCAGTATAATGGGTCACTTTTTTTAAACCAAGACTGCTGTGAAGTGGTCCTCTTATTGGCTGCTCCTGGTCCTAGTGTTGAAATTTGTAGTAAGATTGTAGAGTCGCTGTAATGACGACAAGACAATGGTGCCTGTGATTTGCAACAATTTACTTCTGTGCTACTACATTCCCCAATGGCTGGGAAAAATGCATATGGACCAGCTGTATTAAAATGAGTTTGTTGCTTGTGTAAAAGGCTGTCGGGAACATTTCGCTACTCAGCATGCCAACATTCGACTCTGACGTGCTATTTCGAGTTTACACTGCATTTGAGAGGTGAGCTTGATAAATCACCTGCCCTGATGCCTCCTTGTGTAACGCTGACATTTTGTTTGATCATTCTTGTGGAGCACCTTGAGAAGTTTGACTACATTAAAGATGCTGTGTAAATTCAAGACATGTACTGGTGTTTTTCCCCCCCCCCCCCCCAACCACCTCCCACTTTCGTAGCAGCATTCTATTAACATTTAGAGTCTTGCTGTTGGGAGCAGACTTCTGATACGTGGGACACGATACACAGGCTTGAATGTCTGTTAAACCCAACACAGATGCATTCTGACCTTGTGAACATGGATTTAATTCTTGTCCTGTGATTTGAAAATTAATTTCTGTACCATCTTGGAATGAAAATGTTGGTTTTAGGGGATTGACGTTGCACACAATGTTAATGAGGTGTCTGATATTGCACTGAAGATGTAGTGGAAGCAGGCAGGCACCAACTCAAGCTGTCACAATGGGAGTGGGGCTGGCCATGGTGGGGAAATCCTTCCAAGTGCTTCAGCCACTGGAATGTGAATGCTTTCTATAATCTGATACAATCGTGTGGGACAGAAGAATTTGGGGTAAGGTTTCATAGAACAGAATCTCTACAGTGCAGAAGGAGGCCATTCGGCCCATTGCGTCTCATTGACACTGTCCCAGTAACCACGTCTTACCTTTTTGGACACTAAGGGGCAATTTAGCATGACCAATCCATTTAACCTGCACAGGTTTGGACTGTAGGAGGAAACCGGAGCACCCGGAGGAAACCCACGCAGTCACGGGGAGAAAGTGCAAACTCCACACCCGAGTCGGGAATTGAACCTGGGTCCGCTGTGCTGTGAGGCAGCAGTGCTAACACTGTGCCACCGTGCCGTGATCATGTCTGGTAAATCCTCCCAGGATATACAGACCAGTGTCAATAACTGACAATAGGCCTTATTGGCAAGTAAAGAAAAGCTTTGTAAAGTAGAATTGTAGATTTGTGATACTTGTCTATGAATAATGTAGTAATTAATCATATCTCATGTTCTGTCACTTTAGTAAAGGACATAATGACATGTCTCCATTCCTGCCTCTGTCCATCCACTATTCAGAATACTGACCACCGATGTAGGTTTGAAAGTGGCAGTGAGTAACCTGTAGCGGGTCCAATACAATGTGACTGATCTGATGTATTTAGGATTATTGGGTACAAGCTGTTATATTTGAAAATGTGGGAAGCAGGTTCAGTGCATAGGAATCCTAACTTAATTGGACATGTTCGAATAGTAATTATTGTGGCATACAAAGAGTATAGAACTCTGTATCGCTGGAAAAGACACATCAAAGCTTTTTGTCTTGCATCAGAACATTCATTAGCATACCACATGTAAAGGGAACAACAATTTATACTGCATGAGATAAGGGAACTGATTAGGTGGCAGTTGGGACTCTGGATCCTGAAGGATCTTGAGAGGGTGGATGTTACTAAGGGGTCACCATTTAAAATTAGGACAGTTGAGATCTCCTGAGGGTTGTGAGTATTTGGAGCTCTCTTCCTCCAAAAAGGCAATAGAGGGGAGTCTTTGAATAAGTGGATAAGATTTTTGATAAGCAAGGGAGTAAAGGATTATCTGGGTGGGTGGGGGGGGGGGGGGGATATATAGAGTAGAGGTTACAATCCGATGAGCCATGATGTTTTTGAATGGCAGTGCATGCTTGAGGGGATGAATGGTCTACTCTTAGTTCATATGGTAGAGGTGTTGCCATGGTGAATGCATCAGTTAACTGATGACTGACAGTTAACTGCCAAGCTTTGTTTAAATTCAAACCCAGGCAGGTTGAAAAGCTTGGCAGTTAACTGTCAGTTATCAGTTAACTGATGCATTCACCATGGCAACACCTCCACCACTCGACACTTGCGAATGTCCAAATGTTTATTGGTTTTCTTGTGCAATGTTGCTCCAGTGCTGCCAGAACAAGTGCTTTTGTCTGATCAGTTGTCTAGAAAGGACCTGACGCAAGATCATATCACATCAGATTAGATGAACCTCTTTTCTCAATATCCATTTTCAGAGGGGTCTCTAATTTGTTGTTTGAAATATAAATGTGTTTAACATTGGTGATTGAAGACGTAACTTCTGTATTCTCCTGCCTCTGTGCTGCAGAGTTCCAGACTTTAGTTGAAGTGCTGGAAGGAAGCTGGGATGGGCAGCTACACAATTCCATTGATGTGGTGGCTTGTTGCCGTCTCCTGGGATTTTGTGCACTATGCAGGAGTCAGCTGCAGAAGAGAATTGTGAAGATCTGGTAATGGTGGGAATGCAGCTGGTGGTGGAATGGGATACAGCAGAGGAAACCTTTTTGAAAGAGAGGCCAAGTAACTTGTGTGTTATAATCTCTAACAATATGTTTGAAGGACACTTGAAATTTAAAGCAGTCTTTTTCTGAGCAGTCTTTTTCTGAGCAATTGATGTGCAGCATGGTAGCTTTGGTGGTTGGGGGGGGGGGGGGGAAAGAATCTCTTGTTGGAGAAGTTAATGAATTGAAGTTTAGTTTTCAGCAACAATATGCTTTTGTTATGCAAAATGAACTAGAGAACCATAGGCCAGGGTTTATCAACCCCTGGGTCGCACATGGGTGTCAGGAGGGTCACTGATCGATCGTGGCATTCCCAATTGCGGAGAAGTGCCGAATGGCCATGTCCGGCTTTTCGGGGTGGAGAATGCCAGCTGTCCCGGCCACGTGTGCCCCCTCTGGCAGATCTGGCAGTCCACAGGCCAGGAACCAGTGAGGCAGACTGCCTTCTCCTGGTGTTAGTGCACTGCCCCTGGACCAAATTTATTTTTCAACGGCATAGTCTTCCCACCAGAAGCGGCAGCAGAGGGTAGATCACTCGCCCGGTACATACACTGATGTCACGCGGTCCATGCTTTGGCCACGGAATCACGGAGAGATTCCTCCATTTTGTAGCTACCAGCAAGCAAAGCAACAGGACTGTGTGAAGAACTGAAGATGGATCATTTTGTAATAATGAAAAAAGGGGCAGAGACACGAGCAGACCAGGATCTCTAGTTGTTGGAGAGAGCTGGTCAGGAGAATCCATGGCAGGACAAAGCAGTGACGGTGTGAGCTCCAGGGACTCTGATGAACAATCCATTAAGAAGTTGAAATAAGGAACAAAGCTGCATTTAAAAAAAAAAAAAAAATCTAAGTTTAGAGTACCCAATTCAATTTTTTCCAATAAGGGGCAATTTAGCGTGGTCAATCCACCTAGCCTGCACATCTTTGGGCTGTGGGGGCGAAACACAGGGAGAATGTGCAAACTCCACACGGACAGTGACCCAGAGCCGGGATCGAACCTGGAACCTCGGCGCCGTGAGGCAGCAGTGCTAACCACTGCACCACCATGCTGTCCATCAAACCATATAAAGTTGATGTCCTGAGGAATATGGCTTTATTAATTGTGCCAATGCAAATATGGATGTAAAGCCCATTTGTGTAGGTGCCGGGAAGTTCTAGCAAATGACAGTTTAAAACTTGAAAGGCATTTGAAGAATGGAGAGTTCGAGGACAAACCTCTTGATTCTGTTTGCCCCCCTTTTTGAATGAATGAGAGAGAGAGATGGCGCGAGCGGTGATCTAACCTGAGGATTACCACACCTTGGGCAGGGGACCAGATTGATAATGCGGGGCCTTCCTGGTAAACGCAGCCTGTGCAGGAATTTAAGATGCTCTGTTGGCATTGGGGACCAGCCATCTAGCCAACTGAGCTGACCAACCTCCCATGCTACATTTCTACAGTAATAAACTTGAATTGGGATATGTGCCGATAGCGTTTGGATAATAGGTTTTTTGTTCTACATTCTGCGCTTGCAGGTTATGGATCGGTTTTTAAAGTTCACGGTTAATCTAGACGGACAAGACCATTTTGTTCAGGAACGACCTGTCTGTGCAAATAGATTTGAAATTATATTGTAAACACTGAAGCAGGAGCCCAGTCTGATTGTAACATTTTAATTTTCAGGATAAATTAGAAGAGCATCACTCTGAGAATTATAAACGGATTACTATGCTACAGGACGAGCTCGCTGAGACCACAGCAATTAAAGACCAGCTGCAGAAATACATCCGAGAACTAGAACAAGCCAATGATGACTTGGAACGGGCTAAAAGGTAAGCGTAGCTTTCCTTTTCAATGTACAGTCATACTTGATATTACAATCTCAATGGTACAATACAATCAGCAACAGCACCCAAAAGTATAAAAATGTGCCAGAGCACATATTACTAGAGTAGGGTGGCATAGTGGTTAGCACTGCTGCCTCTCAGTACCAGGGACCCGGATTCAATTCCAGCCTTGGCTGACTGCCTGTGGAGTTTGCACTTTCTCCCCGCGTCTGTGTGGATTTCCTCCGGGTGCTCTGATTTCTTCCCACAGTCCAAAGTTGTGCAGGTTGGGTGAATTGCCCTTTAGTGTTCAGAGATGTGCAGGTTGGGTTACGAGGGTAGGGTGCTGTTTCAGAAGGTCGGTACAGACTTGATAGGCCTCCTGCAATGTAGGGATTCTGTTCAGCCCATGGAGCCTGCTCTTCCAGTTGATAACTTTCCTACCTTGACTATGGTTTCCCATGGTGCATATAAAGTTTTTTTTTTATTTGTATAAAAAATTCCTTTATGTGAAATGTAATATAAAAAGAATGGACATTTAACCAAAAGAGTGCATGTGCAAATTGTCATGTCGAATAAATGAGTTAAAAGCACAAATTATACAAACATACGAATGAGGAGTAGGAGACTCAGCCCCTCGAGCCTGCTCCACCATTCAGTCGGATCATGGCTCATCTGATTGTAACCGTAACCCCACATTCCTGCCTACCCCTGATAACCTTTCACCCCCACCCACTTGTTAATCCAGAATCTCTCCACCTCTGCCTTAAAAATATTCAGAGTCTGCTTCCATTGCCTTTTTTTGACGAAAAAGTTCCAAAAACTCATGACCCTCTGAAATAATTTCTCCTCATCTCCATCTTAAATGAGCGAGCAACTCCTTATTTTTAAACAGTGACCCCTATTTCTAGGTTTTCCAATAAGAGGAAACATCCTCTCCCCATCTATCCTGTCAATACCCCTCAGGATCTTGCAGATTTTGATCAAGTCGCTTCTTACTCTTCTGAACATTAGTGGTTACAAACCTTTCCTCCCAAGACAACCCGCCCATTCCTGGTGTAAGTCTAGTAAATTTTCTCTGAACCGCTTCTAACACATTTAGATCTTTCCTTGAATAAGAAAATCAATACTGTACACACAACTCCAGGTCTGATCTCACCAATGCCCTGTACAACTGGAGCATAACTTCCCTACTTTTGTAATCCATTCTCCTCACAATAAACAGTAACTTTCCTAATTACTTGCTGCACCTGTATACTAGCCTTTTGTGATTCCTGAACTAGGACACCCAGATCCCTCTGCATCTCTGAGCTCTGCAATCACTCGCCAAATAGATTTTTTTTAATTTGGAGGACCCAATTCTTTTTGCAATTTAGCATAACCAATTCACTTACCCTGCACATCTTTGAGTTGTGGGGGTGAGACCCACGTAGACACTGGGAGAATGTACAAAGTCCACATGGACAGTGACCCAGGATCCAAACCAGGTCCTTTGGCACCCTGAGGCAACAGTGCTAACCACTGTGCCACCATGCTGCCCCTCACTCGCCATTTAGATAATAAGCTTTTTAAATTCTTTCTTGCAAAATAGACAATTTACCATTTAGCCCGCATTATATTCCCATTTGCAAGATTTGTGCCCACACTCAACCCATTTGTGTCCCATTGTAGTCTTGAGTCCTTTTCACAATTCCTACCTATTTTATATCATCGGCAAATTTAGCAACCATACCATACAGTTCCTTTAGCCAAGTTATTTATATAAATTGTAAGAAGTTGAGGCCCCAGCACTGATCCTCTAGCACATCACTTGTTACATCCTGCCAACCAGTCCAGTGGTCATGTTTTTAGGGTACTTTAAAAATGATGGTGCGTTGTAAAGCTTAGTGATTAAATATTGACAGTTGCTTACAAATGCATTTTAAATGGGTTTACATTTGATGCTGAAGGGTGTCTGAACAGTATTGCATTGTCGTTTTGTCATTTTTAGATGCTAATTTGATCCTTTATAAAAGAAACACTACAGTTTTAATATTTTTTTAGACCATTTTTTAAAAGTATAAGTAGTTCCAAGCATCTTGGTAAAGACCAGCGCAGGATCTGTTATCAGAATGCTGTGATATTGAATCCCATTATATATGGAGTCCCATTATACACTATGGTAAAAGTCTCTTATTCTTGCCGTGATGTGTGTCTTTTTTTAAAATTCCATTCCCTGTCTTTTTATTTTGCACAGAGCTACAATAATGTCCCTGGAGGATTTTGAACAGCGGCTGAACCAGGCAATTGAGAGGAATGCCTTCTTAGAGAGCGAGCTAGATGAGAAAGAAAATCTTCTGGTTTCTGTGCAAAGACTGAAAGATGAAGCGAGAGGTTAGCATTGCTTTCATTTGAATTGTATTTTGGATGTACAGTTAAATATTTAGTTTGACTTTTGCCTTTGATTTAAAAAAAAATGGAAAATTTTGCTTCCAGATCTGAGACAAGAATTGGCAGTCCAGCAGAAGCCAGAGTCCATCAGGAAACCCACAAATGCCATGTTGGATTCTGAGAATGTGATGCCTCCAGCCTCTACAACAATGCCTTTGACCCCACTGATATGTAAAAGACCCAACAGTGTGTTCCCCACACCTGCCACGTTTACAAAAGGTAGCACTCTATATTATTGAATAGTTGAATACTTTGGAATGATTCAAGGGTTTTTTTTTTGTTGACCATTGTTGATGTTGTCCGATTTTCGTCAATTCAAAATATGTCTGAAAGAAACCTGGCTGACTCTAGCAACGGGTGTGAATTCATTCTAAGGCAGCTGATTTGCTATCGCCGGAGGATTGTTGATTAAGAAAATGGCTATGGTGAAATGCCCACAATGGTTTTGGACTGCAGCGGTTCAAGAAGGCAGCTCACCACTGTCCTGAGAGCAATGAATGATGGCCCAGTCAGCAACGCCCACATCCTTTAGATTCATAAAGAACAGGCTGGATAGCAAAGTCATTGGACGCCTCCTTTGTGCTGAGTTCCAAGCCAGCCCATGTTGATCAGTCATTGCCAACTGGATCCGATGTGAAATGAGGATTTGGGCAGTCTATTCAGAGCTTGGTATGTTTGGGCTAACATTAGAAATTTCCACAAATATGGTAGCGATAGGTAATCATTCGGAGGGACACAGGATGGTTGTGAGGATAGGCCGAGCAATTGCAGACCTCTGTTTAACTTTGGTGGTGGGGAAGTTTCTAGAAACAATTATTTGGGATAGAATTAATAGTCGTGGGCAAAATGTGCATTGCTTGGGAAAAGCCAGCATGGTTTCTTAAGAGTAGGTGTTTAACTGGAGTTCTTTGAAGGGCTAACAGAAGGGTTGATGAATGGAATGCTGTTGATGTGGTGTACACAGACTTTCAAAAGGTATTTGATACAGTGCCACGCGAAAGACTTGAGAACTTCTACCTCGTGCTGGGGGGGGGGGGGGGGGGGGGGGGTGCTGCTGAGGGTCGGTGCAGTTTCGATAGGCCGAATTAACACTTTTTCTGCACTGGAGGGGTTCTGATGCTCATTGGAGAGCTGGTGCCGTCACAATGGGCCACATGGCCACCTACTGTATTGTAACAATTCTGTGATTCTGAGGATGAATATGGCGGGGAAGGGGGGGCTTGGAATTTCTTTGCAGATTGGGGCATGGGCATATTGGCAGAGTCAAAGCAGATGTACACTGAAACCATCCACTTGATGCTGCACCTTCCCTTTTTGAGCACAAAAGTTTGCCTTGATGAATAAGCAGAAGTGCAGAGGTGTTCAAGGATAGTAGAAATGGCATATCCACCCTGGACCACGGAAGGATGGCTCATGGAGGATTTGATATGTGCAAATTATTATTGTAATGATGAGTGACCTCGATCAACCCAATGGGGGTTGCCCGAACTGAGGCAACAGCATGAGTACTCGTGCCCATGGAGCAAGGTTACCTTTTTGGTTCTTGTTCAGTGTGCGGTGTTTAGATGGAATTCTCAAAGACCTAGTTACTTGACCCTCAATATATTATGATGGAATCTTAAAACACCAAAAGATTATAATGACATGGAATTAGGAACCGGACAGAAATGGACTTTAAATCTGAATTTCTGTGGCATGACAAATTAAGGGGATTTTGTTTATCAATTTAGGATAGCAATTAAAAATGTACTTGGACCCCCTAGGGGGGAAGGAGGGGAGGGTAGAGTCTCTGATATTTATAAGGTGCTCATGAAGGAGGAAGGGTCCCCGAGGTGTTGACGATACTTGGGGAGTTTGGGGATTTTTCGGGCTATAAGCTCAACGTGGGGAAGAGTGAGCTGTTTGTGCTGCACCTGGGGGACAAGGAGATAGGAGAGCTCCCGTTGAAGAGGGCAGAGAGGAGCTTTAGATATCTTGGGGTCCAGATAGCTAGGAGCTGGGGGGCCCTACATAGGCTAAACTTTTCGAGGCTGGTGGAACAGATGGAGGAGGAGTTTAGGAGGTGGGAGGCGCTGCCACTCTCTTTGGCGGGTAGGGCCCAGTCAGTTAAGATGACGGTGCTCCTGAGGTTTTTGTTTCTTTTCCAGTGCCTCCCCATATTGATTCCAAAGGCTTTTTTTAAGAAGGTTAATAAGAGTATTCTGGGGTTCGTGTGGGCGCGGAAGACCCCGAGAGTGAGGAGGGTTTTCCTGGAGTGAGGAAGGGAGGTAGGCGGCTTGGTATTGCCCAACTTGTGTGGGTATTACTGGGCTGCGAATGTGGCAATGATTCGTAGGTGGGTGATGGAGGGGGAGGGTGCTGCATGAAAGAGGCTAGAGGTGGCGTCCTGTGTGGGTACGAATTTGGAGGCATTGGTGACAGCCCCACTCCCCCCGGCAAGGTACTCTACGAGTCCGGTAGTGGTGGCCTCCCTCAAAATGTGGGGGCAGTGGAGGTGGCATAGGGGGGAAGTGAAGGCCTCAGTTTGGACCCCGATACGGGGCAATCACCGGTTTGCACCAGGGAGAATAGATGGTGGGTTTTTGAGTTGGCATAGGCAGGCATCAGGCGGATGGGGGACCTTTTCCTCGACGGGAAGTTTGCGACTTTAGAGGAGTTGGAGGGGAAGTGGGGCCTCCCCCCTGGGAATGCTTTCAGGTATATGCAGATTAGGGCATTTCTTAAGCGGCAGGTGGCGGAGTTCCCGCTGCTGCTGCCTAGGGGGGTACAGGATAGGGTGATCTCGGGGACGTGGGTCGATGAGGGAGGATCTCGGCAATTTATCAGGTAATGCAGGAGGAGGCCTCTGTGGAAGAGCTGAAAGCGAAGTGGGAGGAGGAGCTAGGGGAGGAGATCGATGATGGGACGTGGGTGGACGCCCTGGGGAGGGTGAACTCGTCCTCTTGTGCACGGCTCCGCTTAATTCAGCTGAAGGTGCTGCATAGTTCGCACATGATGGGGCCAGGATGAGCCGGTTCTTTGGGGCAGAGGACAGGTGTGGGAGGTGCTCGGGAGGCCCGGCGAACCACACCGACATGTTCTGGGTGTGTCCGGCGTTGGGAGGGGCTCTGGAAGGGGGTGGTGGGGACTTTGTCCAGGGTGGAGCCAGGCTGGAGGCTCGTGATCTTTGGGGTAGCATCGGAGCTGGGAGTGCAGGAGGTGAGAGAAGCCGGTACCCTGGCCTTTGCGTCTCTAGTAGCCCGGCGTAGGATTCTCTTACAGTGGAGGGACGCAAAGCCCCCGAGCCCGGAGGCCTGGATCAATGACATGGCCGGGTTCATCAGGCTGGAGAAGCCCAAGTTTGCCCTGAGGGGGTCGGTGCCAGGGTTCTTCCGGCGATATCAGCCTTTTCTCGATTGTCTGGCGGAGGGTTAGAGGGTGGTCAATCTCTCTAAATGGGAACATTTTGGGGGTCTATGAAATGTTGATCTACCCCATAAATACTTCCCCTGTGAACATTGGCCTGTTTCCTAGCCTCCCTCCAAGGCTTGCTCAAGCATATTATTTTACTTGGACATGAGTGTTAACCAATTTATGTGTGTTTTACTTTACTTATTTAAAATCTTTTTCAGATGGTTACACTGGCAGCCCTCTGACTCCATCAGCCAGGATTTCTGCACTAAATATAGTGGGAGACCTGCTTAGGAAAGTTGGGGTAAGGATTGCAACATTTTTAAGTGCAGTGTTTTGTGACTTTCTCAGTTCGCTGGGCCTCATTCCTGGCCTCAATAAGTTTTATAATTGAATTGTGCGGAGGTCAGATGTTGAGCAAAGCTGACCATTCTGTGCCAAATAAAATCAGACCCTCGGTATTTAATTGTTCCTGAAATGTGAAATGCTGATGTCTTTTTATCCCATTTTGTATTCTCATTGGAACTTGCCAGAGGACAGCCTTTCTGACCCACCTGGGCCTAAACATCTATGTTGCTGGTTTCACACCATAATCTTAATCACCTGAATTCTATGTTTTCTTGCGGTACCTTTTTTTTGCTGTAGGGTCCATTATTTATTTGTATTTCACTGATTTCTGTCTCTTATCGTGTGGTTAATGACCAAGCCAGTCTAACTTGACCAAACTGAATTAGCCGGAAACCTTTTCTGCTGTCGTCTTGTGAGAATTGGCTGACCCCATTCAGTAAACTTGGTAGTGACAAAACTTGATGCTTGATTTTTGTTCCTTTTTTATGTGTTCAACCTTCAGGAGGCATGTCATACTTTCTTGGCATGTAAAATTGTTTCTCTTTCGTGGATAATTTTATGTCAAACTGTTTGGCAGCCAGTTATGAATCCAGGTTATTGTAAAGTTTTGTTGGAGCTGTTCTTTTTTGGGAACCTTTAGTAGCTGTTTGTGCATACTCTGCTTTTTTTAAAAAAAAAAAATTGTTGTCTTATTTCACTCTGGTCCATACACTTTTGTGTAAAGTTTTCAGCCGTCTGTATGGGACAACAGTACTAATGGGATAGGGCTGAGCAAGAACACATATTGGGTCTTGTCTGTTAGAATTTTCTGTAGATTCCATTTGGGCTTTTAATGTTATTAGCAATTTTTCTTTTGAAGAATGTAATTCCCATTTGCTAGTGTAAATATCTTGTCCACAAAATTAGTTAGTGGTATTTCTATTGGCACATAAATGTGCCCCGATGACTATATATTGTCACAATGTCTTAACCCGTGAAAATTATTTTTTTCTCCTCCCTTTGCACGCCAATTTCAAGGGGGACAAATTGTGTTCTGATATTTAAATGGGAGGTCACCAGGGATGATTAGTTCAGACAGAGGGGGATCTTCCTTTTCTATAGGTGTAAATGATCAGGTTGGAAAGTTGCTGTTTAATTCAAACACCAGATGCTGATGGGAGTACTCGGCTGATGAGAAATGTCCCATGTGCTTTTGATATCATGTTGGACTTATTTTGATTGCAATATCTTTGTTTGGAAAAAAAAATCCTAAACAATCTTCAATATTTTATATTGACTGAAAGGGAGTTCATTTATACTTCAACCATTATTCATGATGCTGCAGCTCAAAAAAACAGTATCTTTGTTTCCCTATTAATTTTGTTTGTAGGTGGGACTTTTTTGCATTCTGCTTTGTGAACCTTTTTTTTTTAATGTTTTTGGCTATTATGTCAATTATGGAAGCTGTGTATGGAATATTTTTAAAATTAAATAAATTGTATTATACAACTCTTCTCCCAATCTTCTGTGACAATTTGCTATTGTTCTGTCATTCCACAAACATTGATGTTTTAAGCTCCTATTTCCGTGCTTCAAATGTCACTGGCTGGTATCTCATTACAGCTGACCTTAAAGGCACATAACTATATACTATCTATATACTATATACAGCTGACCTTAAAGGCACATAACTATATACTATCCGACAATGTGGATTCTGATTACAAGTGAATATACCAGAGAATGCAACATAAGTATTTGCTGGTCCACTATTTTGATCTTTTTTTTCCCCCAGTCAGTGCTTCCTTGTTCTTTTTGGCTTTGCTGACTTTATAATTGGCCCCCTGTTTGTTAGGTTCTTTGCCAATGATCTTAAATTTGCATCCTCTGGTTAATTGCCCTTCTATCACTGGAAACTATTTCTTTCAGGATAACAGCTGGACCCAATCCACAAATCCCTGACCGAACCCAAACCTACCTAAAACGTCCCATAAGTACTTCCATCCCACCCGGTCAAAAGCCTTCTCCGTGTCCATGGCTACTACCATCTCAGCATCGTGCCCCTCCGCTGGCATCATTATAACATTTTTAAGAAGCCGTCTAATATTGGATATCAGGTGCCTTCCCTTCACAAACCCTGTCTGATCTTACCAGATTACCTCTGGGGCACAATCCTCAGCGGCCAAGATCTTTGTCAGCAATTTACCATCAGTGTTCAACAAGGAAATTGGCCTGTACGATCCACAGTCCTCCGGGTCCTTATCTCGCTTCAGGATGAGAGAAATTGATGCCTGTGATAGCGTTGCGGGGAGTACTCGCAGCTCCCGAGACTCGTTAAAAGCCTTAACCGGAAGCGACCCCAGTAACCCAGAGATCTTTTTATAAAATTCCACTGGTAATCCGTCGGGTCCCGGGGCCTTACCCGATTGCATCACGCCTCGACCCATCTATCACCTCCCTGAGCCAAATTGGGCCCCCCAGGACTTCCACCAGCTTCTCATCTACCTTCAGGAACTCTAGCCTCTCTAGGAATTGATTCATACCCTCCTCCACGGCTAGCGGTTCCGACTCATATAATCGCCTATAAAATTCACAGACCATGACATTAACCGCTCCCCGGGTCTATCACTACCTTCCCTCCCATATCCTTTATTTTCCCTATTTCTCTCGCTGCCTCCTGCTTCCTCAGTTGATGTGCCAGTTTTCTCCTCATGTTCTTATATTGCCCCTTTTGCCGCCCTCAGCTGACCCTCCGCCTTACCTGTGGAAAGGAGCCCAAATTCCATTTGGAGTCTCTGACGCTCTCTCAGGTGCTCCTCGTTCGGAGACCCCGCATATCTCCTGTAAGATTTCTCCTACCCAATCTGTCCAGCTCCGTTTTCTCCCTATGGGCTCGAATCAAAATAAATTCCCCTCTGATAACTGCCTTCAACGCCTCCCAGTCTCGCCCGTATCATTGTTTTTATATACCCCCGGATGGTCTCCCTCACTCGCTCACTTATGTTATCGTCCGCTAGCAGCCTGGCACCTAATCTCCACTGTGTGGGCACTGGGACATTCCCGTGTCTGCCTGTAGGTCTACCCAATGTGGCGCATGGTCTGACACCACAATTGCTGAGTACTCCGTGTCCTCCACCCCCGCTAACAGTGTTTTATCCAGTACAAATAAATCTATCCTCGAGTATACCTTGTGCACATGGGAGTAAAATGAATATTCCCTGCTCCTTGGCCTCCCAAATCTCTGCGGATCCACCCCTCCCATGTGCTCCATGAATCCCGCAATTCCTTCGTCATTGCTGATACTTTCTCTGACCTAGAACTTGACCGGTCCAGTCTTGGATCCAGGACAGTGTTGAAGTTACCCCTCCCCGGGTCTGCCTCTATCCTCCCCACCTCAAATGCCACCCTCTTGTTAATCAGGATGGCCATCCCCTCCCTTGTTTTAAAGTCCAGCCCCGAATGAAACACATGCCCGACCCATCCCTTCTTCAGTCTGAATTGGTCTCCCAGCTTCAAGTGGTCTCCTGTAGCATGGCCACATCTGCTTTTAACAGCCTCGTGTGTGAACACATGGGCCCTTTTGACCACTAACATTCCACCTAACCAGTCTGGTGCCCCCAGCCATGATCTTTCCTAAGCCAGCCCTTGGCCCATACCCTGCACCTCCCTTGGTCCGCCCCTCGGCAGCTACTGCCCTCTGTCCTCCATCTCCAATCCCCTGAAAGTCCCTTACTTGTCAGCAGTTACCTCCCATCCTGCTGTCCCTTCACTTTGCTCCTGTTAACTAGCTATCCAGCTAGCCTAGCAGCTCTGGCCCCGGTGCCTAGCATTCTACCACATGCCGGATCTCCACCATTCCCCTTCTTAACGCAAGTTCTCAACACAATAACATCAAATGCAGAAAACAAACAATCACCCAAGACCCAGGTGCAGAGGATCAACCCCCTCCCTTAAACAAAATCTTATCTATCCCATCACCTTCAAACAGAACCAAAACAATACAGGAGAAATCAAACTGGGTAGGGAAAAATGATGCATGCAGAAACTCGACCACCTTTTTTCAAACAGAAGAGAAAAAACATCGCAGCTCAACCTTTTTCACTGCAATTCAGCACATACAACAACAAATCAAATCAAACAGAAAAAGCCCTTTTTCCGAAAGTCACAACTTAACTTGCAGAACTGAAAGGTTAAGATTTTTCCAGACCCCCCCCCTTATTAAAAAAAAAACTCAGTCCACCACAGTTTACGTTTTAAAGTCCTCGTGCATCCACCAGGTTCTTGTCCTTCATAAAGACCTCCACCTCTTCTGGCGAGCCAAAGCATAGCTCCCGGTTCTCATAGGTCACCCAAAGACGGGCTAGGTAGAGCTGTCCAAATTTTGTGTCTTTCACATACAGGGCGGCCTTGACTTTATTAAAACTCGCCCTCTCCCCAATCCTAATACACCCGGATCTCCTCTTCTCGGGTGCACCGTTACGTCTGGGGGGCTCACGACCCTGGGGTTTACGCATAGAGCCCTATGGGCCCGGACCACCTCCAACAACTTGGGAAATGAACCTTTCCCCACCAGCTTCTCCAGCATCTTCCTTGCATACGCCCCGGCATCTGATCCTTCCTTTCCCTCTGGCAAATCGACAATCCGGATATTCTGCCTGGGAGAACAATTCTCCAGGTCTTCCACCTTCTCCAACAGCCGCTCCTGTAGAATACCAATTTCCATTGCCAACGCTGTGGGACTCCTCCTCTTGTTTGGTCGCCTGATCCTGCAGCTTTTTTTGAATCTCCTGTCCCTGAATCTTCACTTTCTCCTCCACCCGTCGACCACCGCCTGATTCAGGTCCTCAGCACACTCCTTGCGATGCTGGGCGAACTTCCCATCCAAGTATTCAACCAACTGGTCAATCGTCCATTGGGAAGACGCGGCCGAACTTTGCCTCGTTGCCGTTGAACCCGCTGCTTTCAGAGTTTTTGTTTCCATCTGTCTTTTGATTTCTTCCTTTCCGACTATTCTTTGGGCGTGGTTCCATAAATTGGGGGTCACCTCCTTCTCCTCCTCGCTTTTTTATCAACTAGTGTTGAGAAATTCCTGTGACAACCAGCTTAAAATCTGTTAAAAGGCCACTAGAGGCAACACCTGTTGAAGGTGTCACCATTCACTCCATGGCTGTAGGGGCTGTTTAGCTCGCAGGGCTAATCGCTGGCTTTGAAAGCAGACCAAGGCAAGCCAGCAGCACGGTTCGATTCCCGTAACAGCCTCCCCGAACAGGCGCCGGAATGTGGCGACTAGGGGCTTTTCACAGTAACTTCATTTGAAGCCTACTCGTGACAGTAAGTGATTTTCATTTCATGGCTGCCACTGGAAGTCAGGAGGGGTTTTTACATTGAGGCAAAAAACTGTTCCTGATTTTCTTTTAGTGTCAAGATGGAGGAAAGGTCACAGTCTAAAGCTGAACTCAATGTTGAGGCCTCAAGGCTGTAACTTGCTTAATCCTAAAACGAGGTGCGGCGCTCCAGTTTGCGTTGGGCTTCACTGGAGCATTGCATCAGGCAAGGACATGTAGGCATGAGAGCTAGCTGGTGAGTTGAAATGGCATGGGCTAGGAAGATCAGAATAATGCTTTCAGACTGAGCGAAGGTGTTTCATAAAGCGGTCACCCAGTTTTGTGTTTAGTTTCCCAGTGTACAGGTGACTGCATTGGGAGCAGCAAATACAGTTGACCAAATTGAAGGCGATGCAAGTGAAATGTTGCTTCACCTTCGTGTTTGGGGTCTTGAATGATGAGAAGCAAGGAGATAAAGTATTGCAAAATTCCATGTTCTAAGTTGAACAGTCCCAGTTTCCCTCGTCTCCACAGGTTTGCACAGCATGAACCTTCTGGCTGTCCCAGGCCACCTGTAATGAACTTGTGTATCAAAACACACACATGCCCAGTTGACAAGTGGTAGCTACTTTACAACTTCTCTGGTCAGAAGGCATTGGGCTGTTAACAGTTGGGCAAGGAGTTCTCCAATGGAGCACTGTGTGGTCCTATCAATCCAGTGAACACTCAGAACAGAAAGGATTGCATCCAGAGGTATTATCTGGCCACATGTATCATTTATAAGAAGCTGTGATGCACTCATTGTGTTACTTCGAAGTTCTCATTTATACCCAATTCATTTTTTTCGAATTAAGGAACAATTTAATGTGGCCAATCCACCCACCCTGCACATCTTTGGGGAGAATGTTCAAACTCGACAGGGACAGTGACCCAGGGCTGGGAACGAACCTGGGTCCTCGGTGTCATGAGGCAGCAGTGCTAACCACTGCACTACCGTGCTGCCCCTCATTTATTTTTACTGTAGCGAACACGAGGGTCATTGGAGGAGCAGCCCTGGATGTAGAGGATAGTCTCTCTCTCTGGGAAATCCTTCAATTTGACCTGGGCAATTGATAATTTTTTGTTCTGTTGCTGCATCCACCTTGCCAAGAAAGTGTGTACCTTTTGTACCCAATGAGAGTTGTGCATTCTAAGTTGCATTTCCAATTTGTTCATGGCACCGAGCACCTGGGTTCAATCCCAGTCCCAGGTTACTGTCCGTGTAGAATTTGCACATTCTCCCCGTGTCTGCATGGGTTTCACCCCCTCAACCCAAAGATGTGCAGGGTAGGTGATTGGCCACGCTAAATTGCCCCTTAATTGGGGGGAAAAAAAGAATTGGGTAATCTAAATATAAACTTATTTCCAATTTGTTTGTACTAGACTTTAGAAAACTCCAAGAAAAAAACAAAATTGAGCTATTGATTTTCCTGAGGGGTTGCTAAAGACTATGGATCAAATACATTGTCACGTGGAAGCCCATTAACATTTGGGGTTTTAAAAATGAATGCTTAGTTTTTTTGTACATGATACTGATTCCGTTGTGTTCAGTTCTGGATGTTCAGTTATGCGCAGCCAGTCTTGCTGGGGACAGCCGTGCCCCACACTGAGATGCAAGCGTATATCCTGGAGGGACTGTGTAGTGCAACAAATGGGCGGTGCATGCAAAGGGAAATCGGAGAATGTTGTGAAATCACAAGGACGATTGCAAAACTACAAGTTGTGAATTCTTTCCACTTGAATAAAGGAAACTGAGAGCAGTTTCAGTAGATGTAGTTAAGAGTTTTTAGAAAAAAAAATTGTGTACCCAATTAACTCTTTCCAATTGAGGGGCAATTTAGCGCATCTTTTGGGTTGTGGGGGTGAGACCCACACAAACACGGGGAGAATGTGCAAACTCCACAGTGACCCAGAGCCGGGATCGAACCTGGGACCTCGGTGCCGTGAGGCAGCAATGCTAGCCACTGAGCCATTGTACTGCCCTATGTAGTTAGTTTTGATGGGATAAATGGAGGAACAGCTGTCTACTCTAGGGAACTGGTTAGACGGTCATCAATTCAAAAGGGGTCAGGAGCTATTTCTTCATGCAAGGTTCTTGGAACAGAAAATGTTTCGTATCAAGTAGTGGAGCAGGGGCCATTGCAATTTTAGGGGAATGAGTGAATAATGATTGAAATAAAGGAAGTTGAATGTTTATTGGAGAAGTGGGATTAGCTTTGGGTCGCTAAAAATGTAGCTCCTGCATTGATCCTATGGGCCAGCTGCATGGGGCATGATTGTTTTGCCCAGTTGACTATTTCCCTCATTGCTAGCTTTGGTAACAGAGCATGTGCAAAGCTTTTTGTTTTGCCCCGAGTAGCCTGCTTTCCTTTTTGATGCAAAGGACCTGCAACATTCTGTGTCACCAGTAGGCGTTTGTGTCACGGGGCTGGCAACATATTTCTGCACCTTTAGTCCATGCTGGTCAACTCTTGCTGCCCCCACAGTTTTAAAAAAGCTCTGGCTAGGGCAGCACGGTGGCGCAGTGGTTAGCCCTGTAGCCTCACGGCACCGAGGTCCCGGGCTCGATCTCGGCTGAGTTACTGTCCGTGTGGAGTTTGCACATTCCCCCCATGTTTGCGTGGGTTTCGCCCCCACAACCCAAAGATTTGAAGGCGATGTGGGTTGGCTGAGCTAAAATTGCCCCTTAATTGGAAAAAATTAATTGGGTACACTAAATTTATTTTTTAAAAAGCTGCAGCTTACCTGGGTTTTCCATTGTTCAGCCAAGCAAATTGCCGGTCAAGCTCCAATACGTTTTTAGATGCCTGTAGCCTGTTCAATTAAGTGGATTGCGAATCCTTTGAGAGGAGATTCCTTCTCTCTTGGGACATCTTTAATTAGCTTTCTAAATATCCACTTATCATTGTGGGATCCTTCTTCGTAAGTCATTTACTTTGGAAGATTTAAAAAACAATTGGATCAGCTTTAGGTCTCGGTGTTTGAGGAACTACCCTGAATGTTCCAGACTGTACCGAAATTAGAGGAATCCCTAATTTATGCCTGTGTGCCATCTAAATAGGGCTGGTTTAGCACAGTGGGCTAAACAGCTGGTCTGTAATACGGAACAGGGCCAGCAGCGCAGGTTCAATTCCCGTGCTGACCTCTCCGAACAAGCGACTAGGTGCTTTTCACAGTAACTTCATTTGAAGCCTACTTGGGACAATAAGTGGTTGTTGTCATCATCATCATCATGTCTCTCCTCTTTTCCCCCCCCCCCCTTGCCAAAAATCTAAATTGTTGAGGCAAGATAGCTTTATTATCCAAGGGGGGCAGGCACAATACATGAACATCGTGGATGTTTACAGCATCTCGCCCAGTTTCTATCCCTAAACTAGTCCCACTTGCCCACAATTGGCCCATATCCTGCCCATGTAACTAACTGCTGATGGAACAGATGCCCGTCTGCATTGGCTAATAACGTAGAAGGAGAAAGAGAAACAAAATGCCGAAATACTCAGCAGGTCGGCAGCATCTATGGGGAGGGAAGCAGTTACTATTTTGAGTTGAATGTCTCTTCAGAATATAGGAAGAAAAAAAATAGATGAGCACAAATTATAAATGCTTTTTAAATAAAGAAGGAATAAAATGCATAGAGGAAGGAAATCAAATTGACCACTTGAGAAGGAGCGATAAAAGAACAAGGTATTATCTTTTTGGCAAAAGGCTTCAGGGGAAGGGAGTGGTTCTGTAGGAAGGAAAGGTTGTGATGCTTGGTGTTGGAAATAAACTTGGGGGAATTAGATATAATGTTATGGAGATCTGGATTTTAATGGCAGGAACAAATGTGCTTGTGGGCCGGAGTGGAAAATAAATATTAGGTTATAGTATTTTTTAGGAGTACAGAAGTCCATTGGTAAGGGAGAGAAAGAATGTTTTGGAGAGAACAGGCTGACTCTTGTGTTTCACCATCAAAGGGAGATTCGCTTTCGTGAGTTGTACCACGGCCCCCCCCCCCCCCACCACAAATGGCGCGCGCGCACACAGCGGTTGTGCTATCAAATGTGCAGCGAGTAATTTGAGAGACAACTCGGTGAGAGAAGCATGCTAGGGCGAGCAGGTGACTTTGGACTGTGGCTTGTTAAAGCTTTGAACTGGGGTTTCCTTCCTGCCTGAGTCTGTTGATGCTTCAGCACAAAATTGGTGCAAATGTTCAGGTTTTGTGTCTACCAGGTTGGTAGAAGAATCACTAAATGAACTATGTTTGCCTTTTGTCTAACAGTTGGAGGAGATGGGGAAGGTGCGTTACATTTTGTTCCAATACCAGCTGACCTCTTTCCCCATTCAGAGTGTGTTGCACGTTCTGGTGAGTGTGCTTTACACTCAATTGGCTCTGTTTTATTCCTTAGCTCTCGAGTAGCCAGGTATCTTTATGATACCACCACGAGCTTCAAGTTCAGATCAATGACTCAATACACCAATTAGTAAGGTTCAAAATAAGACGCGTTTACTAATACACAGTTATTCGCTACTCATGCATATAATACTAAAATACTAAACTATTCCTACCACTAATAGGCCAATACTTATCTGGATAAGTGAACCCGCCGGATCAGGGAACAATGGCCTCTTGCTCTGTACTGTATCTGCAGGCTTCCAGCTGGTATGGACTAAGGGGTCAGGAGTGTCTATCTCGTAGCGTGCATTGTATGACACTTACTTGGTGGTACAGCAATTGGCCAGGCCTCTCCTCCTTGCGGTCAAGTTCGTTGAGAGCTGCTGAGGTGTTCTGCTGGGAGGGCCAGCTAAGAGAGCGAACTGGACTTGGGACCTGACTTTTATAGGTCCCAGGGCTTTGCGCCCTTTTGGGGCACATGTGGGGGGGGGTTTCCAAAAGTAACCGTGTCTGGAACCTGCTTTCGCCAGTGCGTCTGCTTCACGTTCCTGGATGGGGAAGAACGGTGGTGACTTCTAACTTTTATTATCCCAAAGGTCCTGTCCTTTGCCTTCGCCGTATGTCTGAGTAATGGGGCTGATGGGAGGGGCTTACCGTCTGCGGAAACAAAACCTCTTGTCTTCCACAGGGGTAGAAACTCCGTTAAACTGTTGCAGACATATAGTCTATCCGAATATATATCTGCCGGGCTGGGGAACGAATCTAGGTGGTCCACTAAATATGCGATTGCAGCTAGTTCTGCTGCCTGCGCGCCTAAATGACCTGGAAGTTGCAATGCTGTCTCCCAAGAGCGCGGCCCTGCGCACCCTCCACCTGTATACCGCGTCCAGTAATACGTTTGCCATCTAAAACGGTGGATGAACCATCCACATAAATCCTCAGAGGTGCGCACGTGTCTGTGTGTTGGGGGCACTGGGGTGAACTTCCTATCTTCCTGGGGGGGGGGCATTTTTGCGATAAAGGGTCCTGTATTGTGAAGTGGGGATATTATATCTCACTCATGGGGTGTTCCTGGGTACTGGAGGTTACCTGCCAAAAAAGCGTCTTTTTGTCCGTTTCACAGTGATGTCCCGTCCCTGCAAAAGAAGGGTCCATCTCGCTGCTCTGATTTGACTAACTGAACCGTCCTTCAGTCGTCTGTCTAATAGAAGGTGTGTGTTCGGTCAGAATCGTGATGGGGTTCAGTCCGGTAATGTAAGAGAAATACTGCACTGCCCAGAATACTGCGAGCAGGTGCCTTTCGCAGGCTGAAAATCCTTGCTCTACTGGACCTAAGATTCTGGAGGCATAAGCCACTGGTCTTAGCTGCTCGTGCCGTTCCTGAAGGAGCACGGCCGAGAGGGTCAGATCTGTGCTTTCTACCTCCATTGCATAGGGGGAAAGTGGGTCTGGAACTTGGAGTGCGGGGGCTGCGATAAGGGCTCTTTTTAAATCGTCCACAGCATCTGTATGCTGCGGAAGCCATTCCCAAGGGGCTCCTTTCTTGAGTAGGTCTGAAAGGGGGGCTGCCTTTGTCGTGAAATCGTCAATATGGTTCCGACAGTACTCAACCAGTCCTAAAAACGACCGGAGGGCTGAAACATTTTGGGGAAGGGGCAATTTGACGATAGTCAATTCTTTTGTACTCTATCTCGCGTTTGCCGTGCGTGATGATCGTACCCAAATACATCACTTTACTCTCCAATATTTGGGCCTTTTGGGGTTCACTTTACATCCAATTGTTTGTAGTAGTTCCAGGAGTTCAGACAGAAGCTTGATGTGCTCTGCCTTGGTGTCTGTCTGCAGTAATAGGTCGTCCACATACTGGACCAGACATTCGGGTCGGGAAAATTTTGATAATCCGTTTGCCAGCTGTTGGTGGAAAATGGAGGGGGGAGTTGTGGAAGGCATGTCCACGTGTACTGCTGTCCTTTAAAAGTGAATGCGAATTTTTACTGGCACGCCTTCGCCAATGGGATGGACCAGAAGCCGTTGCTAATGTCCAAAACCATAAAGAATCGTGAATTGAGTCCCTGCTTGAGCATGGTCTCGGGACTTGTTGCTACCGTGGGGGCTACTGCGGGGGTGACTTTATTGAGTTCCCAATAATCGATGGTCAGACGCCATGATCCATCGGGCTTCCTCACTGGCCAAATCGGGGCATTATTAGTTGAGGCTACTGATCGGAGTACGCCCTGCTCTAATAAGATGTCTATAACTTTCGTGATTTCTCCCTCTGCCTCTTGGGGAAATCCGTATTGCCGTTGGGGTCTAGGGTCAGGTCCTGTAATTTGAACAAATCCAGTCACTCTGCCGCAGTCGTGCCTGTGACTGGCAAATGCTGATCTGTTGGTTTTCAAAACTGCCCTAACCTGTTTGTCCGTGCTGAGCATGGTCGGATCAAAACCATACTCTCCGACTGCGCTAATCCTGTTTTCGTACTCTCCTACTGTGAGCGTTGCGGGGGCTCTTTCTGATCTTGCCATTCGCCAGACACACTGATTGACTGGGTCGAACGACAGGCTGTGTGCATTCATAAAATCAATGCCTAGTATGTGTTCTGCTGTATGGGGCAAATCTACTATAACAATGGGGTGTCAGTTGGTAATGGTCCCTAGCTGAATGGGTACAGGGGCTGTAATGTGTCCCTGCTGTGAGTGGCCTGTAAAGCCGCTGAGTGTTATTGTGGTTGTAGTGGGCCACGTGTCTGCCTGTGGTGTAGTGGAGGAATTTATGGTCGTGCGGGACCCTCCTGTGTCCCAGAGTAATTCTATCGGCTTTCCCCGTATTTTTGCTGTGACTACCGGTCGTCCGGACCTGTCCCAAAGGGTGTCACAGACCCAAGTGGGGGAGCCTGAAAACAGTCAGTCTGTTCCGTCCACATTTGTCTGTCCTGAATGAGTCCCTATACTGTGAATGGGCTTTGCTCTATTTCTGTTCAGAGTGCCTGTCTGTTGGCCTCTGAGATTTCTGCGGGGTGTAGCATTTTTTTGCAAAATGTCCTAAATGACCACAGTTAAAACATTCCTGTGGCTTCTGTGGGGGGTTGTTCTTTCCTTCATTCACCCAGGCGGGGTTTTGGTGCGCTCACTCCCTGAATATCTGCCTCTGTCTGCTGATCTTCGGGTTTCCTAACTGTGGGTTTACTCTGTACAATTTGCTCCCAAGAGCGGGACAACCTTTTTAGTACCCATTTCTCATGTGCGTCTTCCGATGGGTCATAATCCGTGCACTGGTTCTGTCCTCCCTCTGTGGCATGGGAGATAAGGGTGCGGGTCCATTTAGCCATGTTGTCTGGGGTTAGATGGGTGCGATCTAAGTGCCCAAATACTGCCGTGAAATGTATCCACAGCCTTCCTGCAAATGCTGTGGGGTGCTCGGTCTTTTGTCTACACTTGTTCAGGCCTTCTACGGGGTCACCTCTGTTATATCCTATCGCATCGAGGAACGATGTATGCATCTCTTCTAGGCTGCCTCCTCCAACGTTCTGTGGGTCTAAAAGGGCTGCTACCACTGAGGGGGTCTACACTTCAAACAGTGAGCTTTACATGCTTGCGCTCATCCAGGTCGTACATGGTCGCCTGTTGCTTTACTCTCGCGAAGAATTGGTGGGGGTCTGAGGTGGGGAGGAACGGTGTGATTTTGGCACATGCGTCCCGTAATTGGGTCACGGTTAAGGGGGTGGTATAAGTGAAATCTGGTGCGCCGTCTGCGGATGCTTTGCGTTGGGTGGTGACTGGATTCATGGGTGCTGGTACTATCTGTTCTGTGGGGGGTTGGGGTGCTTTCCTCTTCTGCTGCGTTTCTAGCGCACATGTTCCCTGAACATATCGCTGTGCTGTCTCATTCAATTCCTGCCAATCTGGGCCATTTTTTTCAACTAATTGTGTCCCAAATGTGATTTGGAACCCATTTTGAACAGAGAGCAGAGATTGTAGTTCCGCAATCTGCTTTCGGCATTTAGCGTGGTCCTCTGAGCTTTGCCTTTGCTCAGTGGTGGCAGCATGGAGTGCTCTTAAAGCTGCCTTCAGGTCGCTGCATTGCTTCTGCAATGCCTCTACCTGCGTCTTGGTTTCCTCTCTTATCAAGACTGCGCGCTGCATATCCTGATAGGCCTTTTCATATTGTGTTTGGGAGCTGTTTAAGTGCGCCAGACAAGACTGATGTGCCCTCTTGGCATCATCCACCTCTATGTCTTTTGCTGCAAGCCTCCGTCTCAACTCTCTATTCTCTCTCTACACCACTGACGTCCACTTTACTCATCCTATTTCTCTCTTCTAAATCTGCGCGGAGCGTCCTGACGACCTCCTCTGCCTCGCAATTGTGCCAAACAGGACGCAATTGCCATTGGCTTACGTGCTTTACTCTAACTCTTTTTATGTATCTCGCACAGGTTCTCCCACCAATTATGTCCTATACTGCCGGGACCTGTTTCCTCATTCGAACAGAATTCGCTCCAAAGGGGCCATCCTTTCCCTTTGAGGTATTTTCTGATCTCCAGTTCCCAAACGGGACACTGTCCTACTCTGCTGCTGGTCGCTGAGAGCTGCTGAGGTGTTCTGCTGGGAGGGCCAGCTAAGAGAACGAACTGGAGTTGGGACCTGACTTTTATAGGTCCCAGGGGCTTTGCGCCCTTTTTGGGCGAACCCCGAGCTTACTGTTAATCGATTGGATCTCATACCAATCGATTGGTATGAATCCCCCCCCCCCAATACTGAGGCTGTCCCTCGATCGCAGGGAGTTCTTCCTGGCTTGTTTGTCTCCTTTGTTTCAGACTCCCGTTGGCGCCGGGAAGTCTGACCTGCTATAGAATGTCCCAAATGTAGCTAATCGTTGTATCCATTGTTCCTGGGGCTCGCTTCATTAATATGCAAACTGCTGGTTTCGGTGCTGTCTGCTTTCTTTGCAGACAGAATACACAGGAAGATTCTGCAACCTGCTTGTCTTTCTTAAAGTGTCCAGTTTTCCCTGCGTGCTTTGTAAATCGCCATTTTGAGTCGGGAAGTGGCCAACTTCGGCGGCTACAAGTGATCTCGGTGAATAATTTCCCTCTATATACATCTGTATATACTTCATACTTTGATGGTCCTAATATTTGGATAGAGTAGTTTTATTTTTATTCTTGGCACCTGGTTGATACAAGGAAGTTTGAATTGCTTTATTGCATATCTGTAGTTGCTTTGAAAGTGGTGGTGGATTGCAACTACAGCTTTCAGCCCAAATTTAATCTCTCTAGTAATTTTGCTGCTGTTCCCCATTAAAGCAATCGCTTAATTTGGGCATAAAAATCCATGTGGTTCACTAATGTCCTTTTAGGGAAGGAAATCTATTGCCCCTATCTGGCATGGCCTACATGTGACTCCAGACCCACAACCCCCTCAAGAGCAATTGGGAATGGGCAATAAATACTGGCACAACTGGCTAAGCCCACATCCCATGAATGAATAAAAAGTAAAAAATCTCCCTGACAACGTACTCTGTCCGTAAAGCAACAATTTGTGTAGAAGATGATCCAAAGTTCTGACGTGTTCCATTGATAAAACTAAGGATCTGAATAATTTTGATGGGGGGGAAAAAAAAATCACAAGATAATTTCAAATTTGGGTAATCCCTCTTTCCGACGGTATTGGACAACCTGTGATGTTTTTGACCAGGTAACACATGATGGGGTAATGTGGGAATTAACAGCACAAACCGATTCTATGGCCCAGGCGTTGCAGCGAGCAGCAAAGGATGAGGGCTGCCTGTTGTCGCAATGCTGGCAATTGTCTTTTCAGCAATAACGTTTGTGTCTGATGCAGCACAGCATTCTCTTCCTCTCCTCCTCTCCTCCTCGCTCCTCTCCTCTACTCTCTCTCTCCTCAGGGATGTGGGGTATATGTGAGTAGTGCCACCAACAGCATGGTGCTTCAACCAATCAGATCAAAAAATCTTCCAAGCGTATAATTCGGATTTAAATCGAATAAAACAGAGGAAAAAGAAAAACACGATTGAGACACGGGAATTTTCTTAATCAGCACATTAACCTCTGAAAGAACGAGATGCCACACTTAAAGTGCATTTTCTGTTCCAGAACCTGTTTGACAGTAATTATGACTTTGTTAAGGATTGACTTATTCCTGAATGCAATGACCCTATCTTCTGCCTTTAGTGGATGAGTATGGACTTTATTCTGTTAGATGAATTTCAATGCTGTGTTTATTGGCAAGGCACTCGTTTCAGAGTCTGTCTAGTGCCAGTTTACTCCAATGTGACACAGGGTTGGTCAAATCATATATTTTGAGACTTGTCTATTTTGAGATGCAGTTGCCATCCGTGCACAGCGTGTGGAGGAGCAAGTTAGCTCAGACCACAAACTTCTGATTTCAGTGCATGTGCAGCTAAACGTACCCAAATTGGTAGGGGAATGTAGTTGACTTCATTTATCCTCAATGCATTTGTAAGATATGTATAGGGAAAGGGAGTACTTTGCTAATTGTTGCTTAAATGACCATTTGTCGTGCTGAAGTATTAAGGGATAAACATTTGCAAATACATTTTATTTTATTTTTCCAGGCGCTGGAGTCCAAGCTTGCATCCTGTAGGAATTTTGTCTGGGTTCAATCTCCAAACCGAGCGACTTTGCCATCCACTCCGAATGGAAACTGCACAATAAAAGACAGCAATGATAACCGGGTGACCAATACCAATTTACCCCAATATGACAAAGGGTTGGTAAAATCATGTTTTTATCAGACTTGTATTTTGAGATGCAGTTGTTACAAGTGCACAACACTGTACAGCAGATGTGAATGACTAAATAGTTGAATATATGGTACCTTGGAAGCTGTGTTAGATCAGTGCCCATTCCTGAATTTAAAAAAAACATTTATACAAGCTCATATTCGCAATCCATCAATAGAGGGGGAAATAACTCTCATTGACTGATAGTGTCTTGAATGTAATAAGTGTTCTAAGTTGCTTTAGCGGTAGAGCGAAAAGATGGACATGAAAGAGGAGGAAACCCAAAGTTTGGTCAGAAATGGGTTTTAAGCAAGTGTTTTGAGAGAAGTCCAGGGTATGTTCATGGTTCTGAAAGTTGGATATGAACAATATAGGACAGGTTAGCAATAGGGAGTAGCTAATATTTGGAGAGACCAGGATACATTTAAGGACCTGAATGCATGTAAATTGGTGAGGGCAGGTGATGGGTGAGCAAGGCTTAGTGCAGTGTAGGATTCAGCAGTAGAGTTCGGAATAAGTTGAAGTTTATTCACTGAAGCATGGGAGGCTGACCAGCAGAACACCAGTAACTGATGCAAAGGTGAGTTTTAATGGCTGATGAATTGAGATGGAGGCAGGGGGAACTAGGTGACCTTTGTGATGGGAGGCAAGATGGTTCTGGAAGCGTGACACTGGGTAGAGTGAGACTTTTCTAGTACTGTATATGTGTCTGCATCAAATACGATCTGGACAACATTAAATTATAGACAACAAAACTATCCCAAGTTTCAGGCAATGACTATCTCCCCATAACCACTCAATGACTCTTGCATCCTTGAGACACCCACCAACATCCTTTGGGTTACCATTGTCTGTGGGTTACTATTGTCTGTAAGATGAACTGGACTGGCCATCTGAATACTGGATCTACAAGGGCACATCTGAGGCTTTGAATTCTGTGGTGAATAACTCTCTTGCTGACTCCCCAAAAGCTACTGAAGTGCAGGGTGACAGTGGGAGGATGTGAAGTTGCTGGCAGAGCCTGAGTGTGGCATAGATATTCTTGAACTGAACTTGAAGTTTACCTAAGACTGGATGTCTTCACCGCTTTGAAGCAATAAAGGGTTTGTGGGAGGTTGTTGAGGTGGAACTTTGTCAGCAGCAAATATGTAGAAACTGTCTTGGAGTGTTGCTAACATGTTGCTGAATGCGAATAGTTGGCCAAGGGTGGGTGTGTGTGGTGGAAAGAGAAGCTGTTGAGAGATACATTCTGACTATCGATAGTCAAGTGCAATCGAACAAGGGCAGTGCCAACAGATTGCAACTTACAGGAAGCTGGGGAGGATGAGGTGAAACATCGCATTGCAATCTGGGAATGTGACCATTTCAATACTGTGGTCGAGGCAGGAATGAGATTGTAGAGAAAGGAGGAGACAGCACGTTTAGAATTTGGAAGGTGCTGAAACTCTGCTATTGGATAGTTACATTTGCTGTATTATCGTATGTTACATAGCTTGTTAAGTTGCACATGTTACATAGCTGATTAAGTTGCACTTCAATCCCGAAAAGCTCATGAGGTGAACACTTGTATTTAATTGCATATTCTGCTGCCCATTAGGCAGCATCTACTTAAATGTTTCATTCATGATCATGTTAATAAACAGTAAAACCTCTTGATAGATTTCTTAGTTCCAATCTTCTCCAGAAAAATACTCCACTTTGATTTAGTGCATAACTTTATTTGCCTTGACTGAATGGGAAAGGTCACCACACGCAGGAGGTGGGTGGCCAGAATTTAGAGTCATTAACGGCACAGGGGGCCATTCAGCCCATTGAGACCTTGCTGGCCCCCATGAGCAATGCAGTCAGTACCACTCCTTGCCTGGTCTCAGTAACTCTGCAAACTTCCGTTTGTTCATCCCATTCTCCTTTTGAAATCATAGATTCTTTCCACGTCCTCCACCCTCTTGGGTAGGGAGTTCCAGGTCATTTCCACTCGGGGCCTGGCCTGCTGTCACTGGGCCATGTGTTTTTAGTCTGAATGTGACATGGTGTGAAATGGTTGACAATGGACCAGTAATACTGGTAGAGAATGCTGTTTAATCTGGGATGTGTATAAAAAGTGTTCAAATTGCCAATGGAACACTGGAATTGCTAGACAGAAACAGACCAAGGTCCATCTAATTCAACTTCTTCTATCCTGGTAGTCGCATGATACAACAATAGTGGAGTTGTTGACTAATTATGGTAATCAATCTATCAACAGATACCAACATAAGGCAAGAAAATCTCCTATGGTGGAAAGCTTTGGGAACTGTAGATCCAAAGTCGTCTGTTCCCCTCAAGCGTAAAACCCGTGCAACCGATGTAATGTCCTGTCTCAAATGACTCATTCTGTATTGCGAATATTGTTTTGATATGTGTTGTATTCCTAGGTTAGCCAAAAGGCTGGAGTTTGGAACACTTGCCTCGAAGGTCTGCGCACAAGCAACTGCGTCACCACAGGGTGTAGTCAAAATCTTGCTCTGAGCATGGTAATTTTTTCTAAAAATGTTTTATAAATGGATATTTTTATAACCGAGCCCTGTAGCTTTCAGTGGGAAAGTAAGTAAAAGGAACATTTTTTTTTTTTTTGCTGAAGCAAGTCAAAGTTTAGTTTCTTTTTTGATGAAAGCTAAAAATAGGTTTTTCTTTCATATTGAAGGTGTTTGGCCCATATTTTAGACTATATTTAGAAGCTCTGTTCCACTGGAGATGTGGGATGGAGAGCTCATTAAAGAGGGTGGATGTGTAATCAGAGAATTGGAAATTGGCAATTAACAGTGGAGTCTTTTGGCTTCCATTTTGTGCATTTAGACAGTTTGAGCGATGTTACAGTGCCTACCTTCTAGCAGACTAACAGGGAAACTGGCTAATTGGGTGGGGGGGAAATAACTATCTTGAGGAATCGATGGCCTGCAAATTGAGCATTCCTGTGTTATAGCATTATAGCTCATTGATTTGGCTCCTTGGTAACTGAGAGCGTAGCATTTTAGTACTTTTGAAACTATTGGATTGAAATTGAGTCCATTAATTTGCATTTAATCCAACATCATAACCACTGGGACTTGTATAATGATGGTGGATTAAAGTAAAGTAACTCCTGAAGGTTCTGTTACATTTAGTTATTTTACTTCCCTGAGCCTTGCATGGTGACCTCAGTTTACTTATCCCAAATACCTTAAGACTGGAATTACTGTGCATCAGGAGAATTGTATAATGCACCAGTTCTGTACATTCTTTGCACCCTCGTGGCTGAAGGTTAAAGTTGTTTATAATATGTAAGACACATTTCACAAACATGTAACTTTTACTTCTGTATACCAATTTATGTTGTATAGTCGAAAATGCCTTTCTATATCGACTTCAGTTTTATTTATGCAATGCCTGTGTTAGCATAGCAGTCAACACTTCTGATTTCACCTTTGTAAATATTTATTCTGTCACCTGTTCATCTATCTTGGAAACTCCCGTGGATGTCCAAGTTTGTCCTATTGCTTTAAATGCATATGTTTCCAAAATTATTCCTGTGCTTTATGCAAAAACTCTGTACTCAAGTGTGTGGAACTTTTTTTTTAAAAAAAGCACATCCATTTACTATATATGCTGAACTGGGGTACTTTGTTTCAAAAACCCTTGGGATAGAAGGGCTATTGAACTGGTTGCTGAATTACTAGTTTTAGTTTGCGTGTGAATACTCATCGATGAGCGTTATTAGGACATTTTCGTGAGTGAAATATATCTGTGATATGATGCTACTGGTACAGCGTTCTGTTACTATACCCCCCGTTACTGCTTATAACTAGAGACATATGTTCGACAATTGACTCAAAGCTGAATTTACTGAAGAATCACATGTAGCTCCAAAGTTCTCGTCTTGTGTTCTGTCAAATTGAGTGCATAGGAAATGTACCAGGTCAATTGGTGTCATGGTTTGGAGGAGGTGAGATTTAGTGCTGGTGTCGGAGAAGTTTGCAGATTAATATTGATTTTAATCTGTCCAGAGGGATGACTTTCTTCGTATTGTTACATTTTGAGCTGAGAATGACTTTGTAGAAGTGTTAAGTAAATAAAGGACAAATTGTAGACTGAATAGTGCCTTAATGATCATAGTGCCTTTTGGTTATGGCTGAATAGGTTGGGATCCTGTATCGTTCTCCGTTTGGCTGACTAGTTGATTATGTACCATACAAAAAGTGGTTAATTTAAGGATTTAACCCTAATGAACAATAATCCAACTAACTTCTGATGGACATTAATTCATGATTTATGCTGCAGTTAGGGAGAAAGTCACTTCATGGTTTTAATCCTAGCACTAGTAAACTATTAGCTGACGGCACATTTTCTCAAAGCTCAACCCTTGGGAGGACTGTCTCGTTCATGACTGGATAAAACCACAGGCTGTCAGAATGAGGGGGTTGTTTTCTGGTCAGAAAAGTTGATTAACCAAAGCAATGGGTGCATTTAAGATCACCATGAAGTTTGCTATAATCCTGAGTGGGAGGAACTGCAGCAAGCCCATCTCTTTCCCCAGGGAAGAAGGAAGCTGTTGAGGGGAAAACATTTGTATCCTGAACCAAAACTCTGCTATTTATAGATTTGACCAGTGCAAGCTGGTTCACAGAGAGCCACCCAGTCTTTGAAAGGCTACAGATGCTGTCTCTTGTAGGGACTATTCAGGTTGGACTATGATTCTGTTGAACACATGACCAGATTGATGCCATCTCTGAATTTTGTTTTCGCTCCATGCAGCATGCACTAATATCTTGTCTGTGCAGTTACATTTGAGACTTGGATTATGTAATTGTTTGGTTGCCACTCATTAATAGGTCTCCATGTTGGAGAATGGAATGTTTCCAGATTTATTTGCACCTGGTGCCTGTGTTTGGATCTCTCTCTCTACTGCTGTCTGGTGCTTTAGTTCCAGCATCCTTCACTTGCTGTGACGTTTCCATTTTCCAGGCTGGGTCTCTGTGGGAGCAAATTCAATGTTGAGTTACGGTGATTGGTGCCTCTTCTGTATCTCACCCATAATCTTAAGTGATTGGCTGTGGTAGCAAAGGAAACTTTCCTACAATAAACAGAGGGATGTAGTCATGACCCACAGTTACTATTTGGATGTCCTGCAGCAGGAGGAGTGGTGAATATGTTTTCTTGCAGATAAAGAACGGTAATGATGTTTTCAAGCTTGAAATCCCAGCCTGTGATTTGTGTCGTCTACACCCTTGGGGGGGGGGGGGGGGCACACAGCACCATTATTTAATAAATTGTGAAATCACTGGTAGGGATTGTGAAGGTAACGAGGGAAATGAACTCTTGCAGATTTGGACCTCTGTTTTTACAAAACATTGCCATATCCAAGTTTATAATCCTATGTCTGTAATCTCTGACTGCACTTCTCAACTGAAATAAAATCATCATTCCCCATTTGTTTGCCATTTTTGCATTATTCCAGTTTTTAAATGTGTTTGGGTTTCTCTTTTGCAACAATTTGCAATTCTGATTTAATTGTTCCACTGTCAAATAATCCGACTACCCCTGTTTTCTGGCCTCCAACCCAAAGAATGGCCAAGTTGGATCTACGTTCAACACTAATTGATGTCTTCCAGAATGCAGGTGGGAGAAAATTGTCAAGAAAATGGTTCCATCCAGATGAACTCTACCACCTACATGCAGACAAAAAACATTTTCTCACACAGACCATCAATAATAGATAACCCAATTACATCCTTAAGATTGTCTGTGCTTTGTTTTAAATCTAGTATTGTGGCGTTGAACTGGGTTTATAATGAGCTACCGAGTCCGCAGCCTCTACACCAGCATCCTAACCGGCAATAGGTGGTTAGTTCCACGCCGTTGGGAACTTGGCTGGTCGGGAGCTGAGGATAGCTGGGCAGGCCTCTGGCAATGGCCCCCCAGCAGCGCGGTGTACTCCACACTCATGCTGATTTTCGGGGCCTGGAGATTCACCGGACTGGCACCGGGCACGATTACAGCGTGAAAGTGGATTCCCCGTGCCGGCCCTGATTTTGGCGCAGGGCTGCAGAGAGTCCAGCCCTTGGATTATCTCCATTCAGTATGATTATTAAATATCTCCACTTGGTGAATCCATTCTGCAATTTTTTTGTTCTCTTTTCCCTTGTATTGGCAACGCACCTTTTCTGTTTCCTTTTGAGCTAAGAATTAGTTCTGCCGCTATTTTGGTATCACCTGCGAATTTGGCACCAGTCCCTCCAGGTCTGTACATCTGTCTGCTCCTGCCTGTCCACGGTCCTTTTGTCCAACCAGTCCATCCTGTGTCAATGGTCTACTTCAACCGTCTCCCAACTTTCTCATCTAAATTTACTGTTGTTACCCAACTCTTCACCCTCATAAGTGTGCCTGGTTACCCCTTGAATGTTGTTCATTTCAACCACTCTGGTAGCAAATTACACATTCTCACCACAGTCCAGAACGTTCTTCTGAGTTTCCTATTGGATTTTTTAATGAGTATCATTTTGATGACCACTAAGTTATATTCTCCCCCACAATAACATAGTCATAATTTTAAAGACCTCTGAGATCATCCCTTGGCTGCCTTTTATTTTTCTGACAGGAGATCCAGTTTGTTGATCCTATCAACACAGGCAGCATGGTAGCATTGTGGATAGCACAATTGTTTCACAGCTCCAGTGTCCCAGGTTCGATTCCAGCTTGGGTCGCTGTCTGTGCAGAGTCTGCACATCCTCCCCCTGTGTGCGTGGGTTTCCTCTGGGTGCTCCGGTTTCCTCCCACACGCCAAAGATGTGCAGGTTAGGTGGATTGGCCATGATAAATTGCCCTTTGTGTTGGGTGGGGTTACTGGGTTATGGGGACAGGGTGGAGGTGTTGACCTTGGGTAGGGTGCTCTTTCCAAGAGCCGGTGCAGACTCGATGGGCCGAATGGCCTCCTTCTGCACTGTAAATTCTATGATCTATCCTATTTATACACTCCCATTTCTGCTAACATCCTTGTAAATCTTCTCTCTACCCTCTGAGTGTCTCCAACTCCATTTTATAATATGGTGACTAGAACTGTACACACTACTCAGTGCTAACTAATCTGAGGTTTAACACGGTTTTAGCATAACGTCACTACTTTTCAATTCTATCCCTCCGGAAATAAAATCAAATGCTTGTTTGCTTTGTTTCAGATACATTGCTAATCGGTGGCATGACTTTTAATAATTGTCGTATTTGTACTTTATTAATTTATTCCTCTACCTCAATTTTCAAGTATTAAATAATCTCTCCAAAAATGTGCATTTATCTGAGTTAACCTTTATTTGCATGTTCAACAAGTCTATTAATGCCCTCCTGTGATTTGCAGTCCTCCTTGGTATCAACCAACCTCTTAACTTGGTGTCATCTGAAAATTTAGAAATTGTTTTGGATTTCAACATCCTGTATCCACATCATGAGCTTCCATTTGGATTGAGGTAACTCTGGAGCATATCCATTAATTACTCTCTTAGCAAAGCTTTTCAGAAAGTACCACCAAGGTCCATGGACACTAAATCACACTGTTTTCCCCCCATTTGCGAGGTCTGTTTAACATCGAATGGATGCATGATTTCCCCTTTTTGAAATCTCTGCTGGCTGTTTCTAACTTTATTAAATTTAGAATCCGTAGTAGTTTTCATCCTTACAACTCCTCCTTTTCCTCCCAGAGATGCTTATCCTGTGATTAGCTCTGTCCCTTTTTTAAAAAAAAATAAAACTGGGTACCAAAGTGTCCACTCTGCAGTCATCTCGTGCACATACACTTTGGAGTTTCAAGCCCCTATTAAGAGTATATTATGAAGTCCACCTGACCTATTACTTTTCTATTCAATTTGGCTAGTATGGGCATAAGAGCCTTCACTTCAGGTGTGATTTATCAGACTTCCTAGGTGTTTTTATCAAAACAAAGTTCATGCGAAGAATGTAGTTAACAAGTATATCAAACACAGCAAGAATTCCCCCTTGGCTGTTCCAATTCAATAAACCAAAACCCCTTGCAAGGGTGTGGCCCAGCACACTAATCTCACTCCAATGGGACGGGTCCTTTCCCTGAGATTCTGATCCAGTTCCAACCAGCAGATTCAAAACTCCTCCCGGAAAGCAACTCTTATCTTTAAGGTTACCAAGGCAGTTTGCTACACCCAATGTGTTTTCAGTTCACTGGAATAGCGTTAAAATGAAAACGGGGAAACGCTGCTTCTCTTCTGCAGTCCAAAGCAACAAACCAAAACTGAAACCCAAACACTCTGCCCCCTTCTCACCTGATGGCCACAATCCAGCTCCGGCCACAATCCAGCTCCACCCACAAATTGCATCACTCAAGCTGTGCTGCAAGTCATGTGGTAAGACCAAACCTTTCTTAAAGGGCCCTAACCCTAACCCTTTTTTTTTGACAAAATATAATTTCAAAGGCCTCTGCAATTCCCTCTGCTCTTCAGGATCTTGGGATGTTTCGTCTTCGGCTTTGGTGTCACCTAGTAGTTCTCGCCTGCCTTCATCTCCCTCTTGCACCAGTGGAAGCACCTTGCCAGTTTATTCACTGTAAAGCCCCCCCCCCCCCCCCCCCCCCCCGGGCCTGGTTTTACTTGTTTGCTGAAAACTCTTCAGTCCCATTCAACATGTTGCTTCTGCTCCCAGTGACAGAGAAAATACTTCTCTCCAATTATCTTGACATCCCCCATCTCCTCTTCTCTCCTTGAACCTCCCAGCCTTCCTTAACTCTTCCTGTGCCGGAATTGAGGTTTTGAGGCAGCAGTGATGACCACTGTGCTGCCCATGGAGGGAGAGCATGTCTTCTAAAATTGGCATTGGCCAGGGAACCAAACCGCACCATGAGATGTTGACATATCCATTGCTACCCAATTTTTTTTTTTTTTTGCAATTAAGGGGCAATTTAGCGTGGCCAATCCACCTACCCCGCACATCTTTGGGCTGTGGGAGTGAAACCCACGCAGACACGGAGAGAATGTGCAAACTCCACACGGACAGTGACCCAGGGCTGGGATTCGAACCCAGGTCCTCGATGCCGTAGGCCGCAATGCTAGCCACCGTGCTGCTCCCATATATCCATTACTGCCAGTTACGTAGAACCATCAGTGAATTATTTGTTACTGATGCAACTGCTTTCCTTCGTGTCTGTTCTCAGCTAGGACTTAGGTTCCAGTCAGGACTTTTTTACCAATGGCTTGTCTTTCACACCTGCACCCCCCCCCCCCCCCCCCCCCCAATCACTCCCGCCTGTATCTCGGGTAGCAACGGGTCCTAATTCTCTGATGGCAGGCATTTAAGCAGCAAATATCTTAATAACAACCTGCTGGTTATTGCTGAGTAAGTGCTGCTTGATAGCACTGTTGATGACTCCTTCCATCACTTTGCTGATGATGGAGAGTAGACTGATAGGGTGGTAATGGGCTCTGTTGGATTTGCCTTGACTAACGCACTCATTATTATCCATTTAACGCATGTCTGAGCAATCGGGTTGCCAACTGTGATTAAATGTTTTCTTGGAGGTTTCGTCACACGACTGGCTCCCCAGAGAAGATTCGGCCAACGCAGCCACCCTTCCGACGCCTGGCCTTCCCACGCCAATTGGAACGCGACTATTGGCCTTTTTCTCCATTTTCAATAAAGTTTATATCTGGGAAGAGAAGCAGTCAAAGAAAATTGCAAAAAGTATATATTTTTTAATGCCCAGATGATTTTTCTCCAGGTTGCTGGAGCTTGATTCTTTGAGAATTTTGCATGTGTTTTAATGAGTTTCACTTTAATCATTAAATACTCATTTACATGAGTGTGGTCACATCTTAAATGCATGGAAAAACACACCACTTCATTTACATATTTTAATATTTAACTGAATTTATTTTTGCAGAAGAAATTTAGGTCATCTTAATTGCAAGGTCGCTCATTGCCATCAGAGGAGCAAGACCTGATGTGCCTCGAATTAGGTGGGAGATTCTGCAATTCTTCTTTTCCCCTGGAATAGTAGTTGTGTTGCTGACTTGCATCGTGAATGCTGCTTCACTCCCTACCTTCAAGGGAGAATGGGACCTGTTACTGGCTGGAGTGGAGATAAAGTTGTCGTGAGGTGGGTGGTAATGCTGTATTTCAGTTCACTCCGAGCATCCCAGTTGCTGTGGCAATGCACGTTAGGGATGGTGATGGTCGAGACTCCGATGTTACCACACAGCTGACCAGGAGTCTCTCCCACTCTTACCGCCAACCATTGCTGTGTTTGGAAGGATTTGCAAGTCGATACGCAACCTGTTTGGCTGCAGTATGAACGCACCTTCCTTTGCATCAAAGGGTGGGACTCGAACCGGGAGCGTCTGGCCCAGGCAGGGACATTACTCACTGCCCCATAAGACATCTGTAATGAATCAGAGTCAGTCTGGTCTGCAGGAAGATCAACGGAGCCAGAGAGGAATTTTCCAAATTTCTTTTATCCCTAACTGGCTTGTGTTTTAAATCAACTTGTTCACATCTTCCAGGATATGACTTGAACCCTGATTAAGTGGATGAATCAGTCTTTTCCTGTCTGGTCATTTCCTCTGTTCGTATTTCCATGGCTGAACCAGTTGACCCGCTTTCAGCCGGCACCATAGGGACGGCAGGTTAGGTGGATTGGCTATGCTAACTTCATGTGGAAATTGGGGAGGGGGGGTTTGGGTGGGCCTAGGTAGGGTGCTCTTTCAGAGGGTCGGTGCAGACTTGATGGGCTGAATGGCCTCCTTCTGCACTGTAGGAATTCTATTCTATGGTCTGCCCCCAGCACCTTCCAATCTAACCTGCACCTTCCAATCTAACCTGCACCAACTTGCACACATACTCATTAAACCTGACAGATATTGGTGCTGTCTGGGAGGAACACCAAGAATTAAAAAAAGTACCATCCCCTCTGCTCTGAGATACAGATTCAGTATCATTGGGTTTACAGTGGGAACTTTTTGATAAGTGACCACATTTATGAAGGTGGAGGATGCTTTGTTGATAACATCCTAGTATCATTTGTTATTTTTTAAGTGCTATATTTTCTGGACAGCCATTTGAATTTCCCTTCTTATCCCTGTTTCTGCTGATTGTGAAAACATTGCCACTTCCTACAGACGGGACAATCAGATAAAGGGCTGCATTCTCCGTTCATGAGACTAAGTGTTGACGCTGGCGCAGGATTCGTGGACTTCCATGACAGGAAAACTGGTGCCGCACCCGGACTGATTCAGCTGCAGAGCCCCACATGGAAGACAATTGATTCCAATGAGAAACGGTGCTGGATTTGCAGATTCACGATTGATACTGTTGGGGGACATTTTCTGTTACTGGACTATGATATAAATTATACGTGGCTCTGTGACTACATTTGTGCTCCTATATTACTTTTGAATCGTTCTGATGAGACAAACAGTACTCATTGGCTTAGATGCCTGTTTAGAAGAGGCGAGTTGTAGAAATAGATAGCGTATACACAATGCTTGTTAATATCAGAAAGGACACAAATGGCTGTTAGCTATTAAAGCAATACTAAAGACACAAAATAGCCACATTTCTGAACCAAGTGTGGGTACTTATAGGGAGTATCTCAACAGCTGCTGATAACAGCTTCACAGAACAAGGAATGCAGTGTATCCATAATAGATCAGGGTCCCCAGCTGTAGACGGGACATGTTCTTGTGTTAGTTTTGAATGACTTCTGTCTGAAGTTCGGGGCGGGTAAGACAACACCCACTTTAACCATATATGTGATGACTGGGATGCTCAGAAAATTGATTGACTGCATGTAATGAATTGTAACGCGAATATAGTTGATTGATTGTATGTAAATGAGAATACAACTATTTGTGTTTGTATATTAACCCATGTGAGCCTTAGCTCAAGTGAGAAAGGGTGCGGTCAATAGAAGTGGAGGCCTTTCTCCCAGAATTCTGATATCATTTTTTCCAATTAAGGGGCAATTTAGCGTGGCCAATCCACCTAACCAGCACATCTTTGTGTTGTGGGGTCGAAACCCACGCAGACACGGGGAGAATGTGCAAACTCCACACAGAGTGACCCAGAGCCGGGATCGAACCTGGGACCTCAGTGCTGTGAGGCAGCTGTGCTAACCACTAGGCCACCGCGCTGCCCCCAATTCTGATATAATAAACTGCTTCTTTACTCATCCTTAGGCCTTCGTGTGAATATTTTCACCTCTTAACAATACTCAGGAGGCTGCAGCCACAGATACACACTGCAGTCCCCACACACACACCTCTCTCTCCGCTGTTGCGAGAGAACTGTTTGAGTTAGGATATCAAGTTGCCGTAATGCTTCCATTTTGACCATTTTTCTGGGGAAACAGCTACTTACAGAAAGAGGGTGCACATTTAAGAAAATAAATTGCCAAACGCTTTCCATTGTGATACAAAGTCCTTTATTTGGTGATGGTGATTGAGAAACACTTTGCGGACTATGTTTAGCATGAACCGAATATATTACTGCAAACAATAGTTTATTTTTAAATCCAGTAGTTCAAGTGGCTAAACAAAGCAAGTCTATAGAATTCTGTAACCAGCGTTGCTGTGGTCGGCAAGTATTGCAAACAGTGCTTGGCTCTTTCTATTAAAAGTGCACCATCCATCTCCGATATCATAGTGCTACTGAAAAGGACCAAATCATTTCAGTAAGGGCAATGTGATTTTTTAGAATTATGATGCTATTTTCATTTCTGGTTTAGCAACAAAGTACAACCATTTTAAAATCACAACCCACCAGGCAGTGCACATTAGGGTTAACTTTATTTCTTAAAAAAAAAAATTTTATTTTTATTTTTTACAATGAATTTTAAATGCTAGAATGTTATTTGAAACTTTGGTACCTGTAAAATATTCAGCAAACTAGTTTTGGCTACATGCACGTGAAAGTATTTATTTTTTAATTGTGAAGGAGTAGTTTTATAAATGGAAAAACTGTGCCCTGCTAATACCATAAGTGTGTGACCGTTTTCAAGCTTCTCTGATTGTTTGTGTATAATTTTCCCATTTTGATACCATACCACAGTGTGCCACACTGTCATTATTCATTAGATTTTGTGCCGTTGAAGTCCGGATCTCGTCCCCCAAGATCTTCATCAGAGTTTTCCAGCGAAGTGTTATCAACCACTCCGCGCCTGCCTCCAGATCTCCGTGCTCCTGCTCCACTCAGCATCGGCTCATTTCCTCGCCTACATCAAGAAAGGCCACATGTCAGAAAGCAGCAAGAAACAACCCAATGTTTAGACAACTCCCCAAACAATCCTCCATCAACACACACAATACAGAAATGCTAAAATACTCTCCAGACGGACATAGGCCTCCAACCACTTGAGGCCGACCATCAACCGTGATAAAAGATGTCTGCTGATCAATGCATTCAAATTATATTAACAATGAGTGACTTGAGTGTAATTCTTTACCCTTCTAAAACTGAACGGTGATTGTGTTTAAAACTTGGGTATGGAGGTCATTGTGTCCACAATTGAACTCTTTAAAAAAAAAAAAGAATGCAGTAGTTTTTGAAACTTGTAATGATGGACTGTAATTCTAAACGTCAGGCCTTGATCTCACATGTATCAGTGTTCTCTCGATGAAACTTGCTTTCTGTTGCATGCCCAACTTGGAGACTCTGTGTAGGATGGAGATTTGTTTCGATTTTCAAATCTCTAGTCTTTGTGGTAGGTGCGGCTGAATCATGTCACATTTGCTTTGTTTGGCCCTTGTTCTGCACTGTAACCACCTATTTATTTGTCGATGTACTTTGCTGATTATTCTTTGGTCTACTGTGTACGTTTCCTTGGCTAGCAGAAAAATATCTTTCACTGTACCTCGGTACAGGCGACAAATATCAATCAATCATGGCCCATCCTATTGTCAGCCAAACAAGGGAAGATTGATTATACCTGCTCGGTGAAAAATTACTGTCATAGCTTTGTAACATGCAAATTGGTGTGCTTTGAGACTACACATGCACGGGATACTAAGGACTAGGTAGGGCTTGTACGATAGATTTAAAAATCCAACCAATACATCATTTAGAGTTGCGTTCAAGCAATTTAATTCTACATAAAAGTGGAGTTAGACAAACAGCAGTGAGTCTCCCTTGTTTGTTGTGTTTGTGTGAAAATAAACTAGGCAATAATTGTTCGTGCATTTACTTTGTGACTCCAATGTTCTCACGTGAATGGTAGAAATCTTAAAATATGCCTGGAATATACCGATAATCTCAAAATCCTCTTTCAGCTTAATCAAACTTCATAACTTTGCATCTACTGTTCACCTTTAAATATTAAATATCTTTTAGTGAATAAGCCTTAGCCATGCTTCCTATTCAGCAGATTTGGTTTGTTAACCCTTTGAGGACTAAGAGATGACATTAAGTTAGAAGATCTCCATCGACATTAGATTTTTAGGTGCGGTCTCATTTATTATTGAACAGTTCAGAATAAAAACTATGTTTTTTTTTGTTTAATAGTATGATGGAAATCTGGTTCACAGATTGTTTATCCAATCCTCAAAGGGCTTGGGAAAATAAAACAGCTCCAAAAGTTGGAATTAATAAAGCAGACAAGGGAAAACCCTTAACTGCCACAAAGTTCTGCTTTAAGAAATGCCCGAATGCTTATGTGGAAAAATATCATCCATTGCACTTGGGAACAGATTGCGTTTCCCAGAACGATTTGTGGCTTGGGGCATGATAGAGTGGTGGCAGCTGGTCACCAACATGGTCAGTTTTCTTTTTCCTACATTTCATGTGGGCAGGTGGGAGGGGGGGGGGGGGGGGGGGATGGACAGCGCTCATCCCAGCCTGCCATCTGTACTTCTCAAAAAATCCCACCCCGCTTTGTTTTGACGCCCTGCTCCCAGCTGAACTGACCTCCAACGAGGTGTGCTGAGATTTGGAATGGAGGGGGGGGGGGAGGGGTGGGAAGAGAAAAAAAAACAAGGCTAAAGTAACTTTCACAAATCTTTGAGAGAGCTCGGCAGTGTAAGGGTCTTTTCAAATGAAGCTGAAATAGTTAGTGGCAGCCTTGAATATGAATGGAAATTGCACATTCCACTGCATGTGCACAGCAGTGTTAAGCGTTAAGCTCTTTTCTGTACCTATCTATTAGAACTTTTATTCCATTTACTTGTACCACATGTAATGTCTTTTCCATGAAATATATTTCATGGAGGTGGAGAAAGTATAGTTAAGAGTGAATATCACCAGGAACAATTTGAAATTCAGCATAGCATGTACATGAACTGTTACAATCTTATTCCTATTGTATCCAACATGTGGTGTAAACAGAATTCATGATGAAGAGCCGTGGGATAAGATTTATATTTTGCTCAGCGTCCTCACGATATATAAATCACATCCCCTGGCTTTTCTTTCTTGAGGTCACTTTATTTATTTGCCAATATTTATCTTCAGCCTTCAGAGTTATCAGAAACCGTCAGTATTTAAAAGGAGAAAAAGAGCTGGAGATTTGAGCAATACGAAAAGTTGCGTAGCTGAGGTTTGGGAGGTACCTGGGAGTTCACTGGGCAGATTCATGTGCACCCCTGGAATAAAGACAAGATTTCCCTCACAGTTACACATCATTCCTATTAGAAACGATTCTTAAAACAGCAATAATCATATCCAGCATGCATTGTTCAGAAGCCGACAACGGAACACTTTAACTTTTTACCAAGTTGAATATTGCAGATAACAATTAGTTAAAAAAACATTGGAAAATCCACTCGATGTTAGAGATCAGTTCCTTTGTTATGGTTATTATACACAGTGATATTTAATAAACTTTGCACAGTTACTCCCAGAGTTAATGGCGATGATGTAGAGTAAATGTGTATGTCTGCATTACTCTCGCTTTTAAGATCTCCATCAGTGTTTTGTTCTACAGCTGGACTAGTAACACAAAGAGTTCAAATCCCCAAGGGCACATTATGAAATTAAATTCAGCAAGTCTGTTAAAAGTTTGTGATGGTACCAGACAAAGCGATTGTAAAAGCTATGGGATTGTTGTCATAAAGACCCAGTTAGATAGCCAATGCCCTCAGGAATAGGATCTTACTATCTTACTGGGTCTGCATGCTATATGGTTAATGTTCCTTGATGTGGCCTAGCAAGCCACTCAGTTGTATAAATCGCAAGACTCACCATCACCCTGTTCAGGGCAACGAGCATTTGGAAAACCTTGCCAGTGTCACCCACATCCCATGGAAGATACCCTTTCCCCTGCTAAAATGTCTACAGCCTAAACCCATCAGTCCATCGAATCCCTAAAGTGCCGGAGGAGGTCATTTGGCCCATCGAGTCTGCACCGGCCCTCTGAAAGAGTACCCTACCCAGAACCGCTCTCCCACCCCATCCCCATCCCCCGTAACCCCACCTAATCTGCCCATCTTTGAACATGACCAGGCAATTTACCATAGCCAATCCACCTAACCTGCACATCTTTGGGCTGTGGGAGGAAACCCACGCACACACGGGGAGAACGTGCAGACTCCGCACAGACAGTGACCCAAGCCGGGAACCAAACCTGGGACCCTGGAGCTGTGAGGCAGCAGTGCTAACCCACTGTGCTGCTCCAGAAGAGGATAATAACGACTGGGGCACCTCGTCATCTTTTCTGCCCCCACCAAATACCAACTGGAGAGAAACGTTTTCAGATATTTTCTCCCATCTCCCATTTGTTGAATCTCAATTCTTCATCCCATCAGGTTCTGAAAACAGACATTCATCTCCAAGCCTTTTCCCATGGTATTTGGGAGTAAGCTGATGAAGGATTCACATGAATGGAGTGGGGGAGATCCGCTCTGTTTCTCATTCCTTGGGTGACTATTTCAAATAAGTATTTAAAACATAATTTTGCATTACTTTGTCAAAAGAAAATCTTGAAAACCTGCCCGATTAAAGAAATTTCTTGCAGATTAAAGAGGCAGGTATTTTCTTATGGAGCAAGCGTAGGGTTTGGCCAAACACTGACTGCTCCTATTCCTGGCGGCTGGACCTCGTGCCAATTAGAGAACCTGGATAGACTCCACAGGTCTGGAGAGAGGAACGCAATTAACCTTCCGAGTCCGCTGGACTCTTCCACAGAGTTCTGACTGAAAACGTTAACTCAATGAACACAAAGTTCTTCCCAATCTGCCTAGAGCAGAACAAATGGCAACTTTGGGAGGAGACTGGCGCGGTTGGCAACCCAGACAGACACAAGGCAGTAAAAGACCCAAATGTTTTGGATGAACCAAATCCACAGCGAAGGATAAATAAATCCTATTGAGGTTGTAGTGAAAATAATTCGCAGGCCCCACCTGTGGGGAAAATTCAAAGTCTCACTGTCCTCCATTGTATAGGACTCAGCAACAGAGACATATTCTTGTTTTGATCTGCTGGATGTATATTAGTCAAACATTTCTTAACACCCAAAGTGATACTTTCCTTCAGCTCCCAAAAGGAAAATGCTGGAAAATCTCAACAGGTCTGGCAGCATTTGTAGGGAGAGAAAAGAGCTAATGTTTCAAGTCCAGGTGACCCTTTGTCAAAGCTGAGCTGCCAGACCTGCTGAGAGTTTCCAGCATTTTCTCTTTGGTTTCAGATTCCAGCGTCTGCAGTAATTCTCTTCTTTCCTTCAGCTCATTCTACGAGAAAATCTGACCACAAGTTGGGTATTTCCGAGGAGTTATTTACCATAAAATCTTTGGGAGCTACGGCAGATAAGAGATTAACGCACGAGGAAGAGCTCATCGCCTGCACACCCGGTGAAGTTACGGAAAGGGAGCAGGATCAGCTGCCAGGAAGTTCCCAGCAAATGGTCTGTGCTGCGGGAAGGGGTTGGTAAATGGAGGCAGGCTGGAGTGTGGGGCTTACCGGAGTTTGTTCTTGAGCATGTTACATTCGCGGTTCACGGTTTCATTCAGCTCCGTGGCTTCTTCCAGTTCTCGCTGCAGTTTGCGTCGAGCCGCATTGATCCGCTGAGATTCCTCCTCGGCTTCCTCCAGCTGCCGCTTGAGCTGTTTCACGCGCGAATTGCTTTTGTCTGCCTTCAGGACCAAAACAATATTAATGTTTCCATAGTCACATCATGAGAGCATACCTTTGTCGCGCACAAATTCGTGGTAAATTAAAATGTAATGAGGGTAAAGACAATTTACTTGGCTCCCTCTCTATAGGAGGCAGATTTTACACTGTGGGTGAATGAACACTGCCAGCCATTCATTTCCCCAGAGATACTCCATGTGATTGATTTACAGGAAGTTTCAGTGCAACAGAGAGTTGGCCACTTCTGGTGAACTGGGACCAGAGCAAGCAAGCATGTAACTCTTGAACGTATTAATGGGCAGCAGAGGATCTGAATCAGGAAGTATCAGTTAGAATATTGAATTCAGAAAGTGAAATAAAGAGAGGGATAGAAAGATGGGATTGAGAGAGATAAAAGAGACAGAAGGAACAAGTTTTTAAAAACGTATTATTTGAGTTTTTGGTTACATCTCCAATGATAATTAAAATCTGAAGGAATGAAACTCCACATTTGTAAATATGAATTTTCCATTCTAGACAGGTCGCTTGGCAGTATTTAAGACTTATCACACCGTTAAATCTTTACTTACACCGGAACGGACAAGTCCTAACTTCAGTCCAGTATGAATGCGTTCCTTGTATTCCATCACTGTCTCATGGTGAGATACTGATAGAGCAAAGCTGCTGGGTGGGTAGGGCAAGTCAGACAGCAACTTTCTGTTTTCTGCATTTAATCGCTCATGTACATTCACACTTGTAATAATGATGAGGACGATTAGCCTCAATGCTATTTCTACAACAAAATCTGCCCCCATGGTTTCAAAGGATTGACATTCACATAACAGATTTGCAACATGGCCTAAACTTTGTTACACACTCCTTAACTTATGATAATCAAGGTGACCCTGGAGTGTAGAGCAGAACTTTAGATTGTTGTAAAAAGAATGGTTGGGGACAGAACCAGGTGCTGGAAACCTGGTTACCTGAAGTTTTTGAAGTACAGTGGAGGAGAGAACCATTCAACATTGAAGAGCATCATCACAGCAGTGTTAATGAAGATGACATCCGAACTTGTAACAAATCCTGTTTGGTTGTCAGTTTTGTGTTCAGTGATCTTCTTTGGTCTCTGATTCAGCAACTCCCTGACTTTAAAATTATTACCCTTGTTGTCAAATCTTTCCATGTCCTCACCCCTCCCCATCACTGTAACTTCAAGTTTGCTGACTTAATGTTTCTTCAGAGAGATTGAACAAGTATTTATTCAAAAAGGCAGTTGAGAGCATAAGGGGGAGGCTATTTCTATTAGTCTGGGTCCTGCTGGAAAGTGTGAATCATGCCCTGTACAGTAACTGCTTATTGTGATGACTAAACCCGAGAAGATACTGCCAACCAGCAGACCTAAAATTCTGACTGAAACAAAAGCAACAAACATGGGAGTCAGTTTTAAGGGGGGAAAAAAGCCAAATCATCCTGCGGTGTCCAATTGAGATGGATCGGGTAGTCCAGCTGTACACGAGGACCTCTTCACTGCGATATCTTTAAGAACCTTTGCACATGTTCTGTGCATTGGCTCAGAGTTCACTGCATGTAGAGCAGGCTCAGGACTCAGTATGAAAATGAAATGAAATGAAAATTGCTTATTGTCACAAGTAGGTTTCAAATGAAGTTACTGTGAAAGTCCCTAGTCGCCACATTCCGGCGCCTGTTCGGGGAGGCTGGTAAGGGAATTGAACCGTGCTGCTGGCCTGCCTTGGTCTGCTTTCAAAGCCAGCTATTTAGCCCTGTGCTAAACCAGCCCCATTACATAGTTTACACAGATAGAATGTTTATCAGAATGTTCTGAACACCAGCTCAATATGTTGGTTGTACATAAAATTCTTAATTATCCTTTGTGCAAAAGGACAGGAAATGCAGTTAAAAAATGACTCACTCTTAAGAGTGATTTCAGTCTTTAGGAAAGTTCTGAAATTTAATACAAATAAAAGCTTAACTGATCATTTGCAATTTAGCAATCTACACTTCTGACACCAGTCTTTAGTCTCTATATTAGAACAAATGCTGTGGTTTCCATGTAGCTCTCTGGGTGATATACCATGCTAGTGAAAGTTGCTGTTTTACTGAGAGATCAGTGGTCTACCTGTTCTTTATACTGTTCCCCATGTCTTCGCTCATCCTCCACCTGCATTATAATCTCTTTCAGTTTCTTCTCTGTGCGACGAGCTCCCTTGGTTGTTGCTTGTTTCTCCCTGGAGGGTAAAGATGGAACATATGAAACGGAGCAAGAAACATCATCTTGGTAACAAGGAGCAACTGGTTTGGTCTGGTTTTTAAACAGACTTGTATCTATATTCAATTACATCAGGATCTCTCCAACGTAACAAACAGCAATTTACTGTTTCAAATTAAAAGCAACCGGATTGCTTTATTATAAAAAATAACAACCAGTCTATTGTACACTCTGCAGGGATGTAATGACTGTAGAAAAGTAATCCATTGTCCACAGCAGGAGGCAAAACGCTTCATCCTTATAATTATTTAAATAAAGGGCAGCACAGTGGCCTAGTGGTTAGCACAACCGCCTCACGGCGCTGAGGTCCCAGGTTCGTTCCCGGCTCTGGGTCACTGTCCGTGTGGAGTTTGCACATTCTCCCCGTGTCTGCGTGGGTTTCGCCCCCACAACCCAAAAATGTGCAGAGTAGGTGGATTGGCCTCGCTAAATTGCCCCTTAATTGGAAAAAATAATTGGGTAATCTAAATTTATTAAAAAAAACATAATTGTTTAAATACACAAACCACTGGATCTCAGCTAAAATGGGTTGTGACATCCATGCAATTGCCAAAATGGAGATATAATTCATATTTATAGTGTATTTATAGTGTTCAATTTGTAACCTTTTGCAGGCAAGAGAAAGGTATTTTTCTCCTTAGACATTCCTTGGAGTGGAGGTGACTTGCTTCCAAATTAAAACGAGTTCTCAGGTGATTGAGGAGCTCAATGTGCGGCCTCCAGTCTCTGTCACAGGCGAGGCAGACGGTGGTTGAAGGAGCAGGTGGGTGGGGTGCCCGGGTGGGTGGGGTGCCCAGGTGGGTGGGATGCCCGGGTGGGTGGGATGCCCGGGTGGGTAGGGTGCCCGGGTGGGTAGGGTGCCCGGGTGGGTAGGGTGCCCGGGTGGGTGGGATGCCCGGGTGGGTAGGGTGTCCAGGTGGGTGGGATGCCCAGGTGGGTAGAGTGCTCGGGTTGCCACACGTTCCCTTCACTGTCGATGCCTGGCTTCAGCTTTCACTAGTGATGAAACAAAAGATGTTCAGCCTTCCCGGGTGCTTTCCCTGTACTTCAGGTGGTCTTGGGCCCGGGAATCACTGCTGCTGCTGGTGGGATGTTGCATGTTTTCAAGGAGGTCGGTGCAGCTCTCCTGCCAATGGATTGGCAGGGTCTGGCGGAGGCAGAGCTGGCGGTACTTCTCCAGGTTCCCCCTGCACAAAGTCCACGACTCTGAGCCATATAGGAGGGCGGGGATATCACGATTGCTCGGAGTTTGATGCCAGTCTGAGATCCTGGTCTTCAAACACCCTCTTCATCAGGCGACTACTTAAGGCTTTGCTGCCACATTGACAGCGGCATTGAACCTCGTCGTCGTTGTCGGTACTTTTTGAAGTTAGGCTCCCAATATATGGAAAGTGGAACGAAAAGGAAATTGCTGGAAAATCTCAGCAAGTCTGGCAGCATCTGTAGGGAGAGAAAGGAGCTAACGTTTTGAGTCCGATGACTCTTTGTCAAAGCTCAAAGTGGTCCATGTTGTCCAATGTCACATTGTAGATTTTGATAAGTGTGGAGCAGTGGTTGTGCCGGGGGTAGGATGAGAGGACTTTTGTCTTACGGATGTTTAATATTCAATGCTCTCATGGAGAACCTATGTGCGCCTGGGAAAGGGGCAGACAATGGCTTAGAGCCTGGCTGTAGGTGGTCTTCACTGCACTAAAGGAGCCTTGTACATCACAGTTGCCGGCTAACTGTTGGATTTCTTGTGCCTCCTCCATCCACCATCTGTTCTTTAGGTCCTGGGTTTTTTTTTGCTGGACTCCTCCCTCATCTGTGGAATGGATTCTCGCTCTTGGTTTGGGATGCTGTTCCATCTTCGGAAAAGCCTTCCTCTTGCAGCTTATCAGCTGCTGGTTCTCCTGCTCAAACCAGTCTTACTGTTTCCTGGTTCTGGGGTGCTGAGATGGAGGCCTTGAAGACAGACCAGGCACCGTGAACACTCTGCGTCTCTGGGTCACCGGGAGTCTTCAGGTTGTCAGTGAGGCGCTGGCTGAATTGGACTCTCCTATCAAGGTCATTGAGTGCCTCAGTGTTGATGATGCTGTGGCATTGTTCCTGTTTCCATCGCTGTTTTGGGGCTACATTGATCACAGAGCGGATTAGACAGTGAGCCATCCAGCGGTTGTAAATTCCTGTTATGCTGCGGGTGACACACGTCCTTCATTCAGATGATGACGCAGTCGAGCAGGTGCCAGTATTTGGAGTGAGGCTGTTGCCATGGGACCGTGTACATGTCTCTCTGACAGACCCTGCTGTTAGTTATGACAAGGCCGTGTTCTAGACATTTTGTCAGGTGCAGGATACCATTGGTGTTGGATTATCCTGCCCCGTGCAGCCAATAACACCTCCCCAGAGGTTTGTGGCCTTTTCAATTTGCCAAGGAGGATCAGCTTGTCGCCTGTTGTGACTCGGACCAAAGATTGTTCAAGGCCGGAGTAAAATTCCTCTTTAGACTCATCTGTAGCCTCCCGTGTTGGGGAATACATGCTTAGGACTCTAGCCTCCCGTGTTGGGGAGTACATGCTGAGGACTCTAACCTCCCCCGTGTTGGGGAGTACATGCTGAGGACTGCAGCCTCCTGTGTTGGGGAGTACATGCTGAGGACTCTAACCTTCCGTGTTGGGGAGTACATGCTGAGAACTCTAGCCTCCCGTGCTGGGGAGCACATGCTGAGAACTCTAGCCTCCCGTGCTGGGGAGCACATGCTGAGGACTCTAGCCCCCCCGTGTTGGGGAGTACATGCTGAGGACTCTAACCTCCCGTGTTGGGGAGTACATACTGAGGACTCTAGCCTCCCGTGTTGGGGAGTACATACTGAGGACTCTAGCCTCCCGTGTTGGGGAGTACATGCTGAGGACTCTAACCTCCCGTGTTGGGGAGTACATACTGAGGACTGTAGCCTCCCGTGTTGGGGAGTACATGCTGAGGACTCTAGCCTCCCGTGTTGGGGAGTACATGCTGAGGACTCTAGCCTTCCCGTGTTGGGAGTACATGCTGAGGACTCTAGCCTTCCCGTGTTGGGGAGTACATACTGAGGACTGTAGCCTCCCCCGTGTTGGGGAGTACATGCTGAGGACTCTAGCCCTCCCATGTTGGGGAGTACATGCTGAGGACTCTAGCCCTCCCTGTGTTGGGGAGTACATGCTGAGAACTCTATCCTCCCGTGTTGGGGAGTACACGCTGAGGACTCTAGACTCCCGTGTTGGGGAGTACACGCTGAGCACTCTAACCCTCCAGTGTTGGGGAGTACATGCTGAGGACTGCAGCCTCCTGTGTTGGGGAGTACAGGCTGAGGACTCTAACCTCCCGTGTTGGGGAGTGGGCCTAGGACATCCAAGCACACATACTCCTCCTGCCCTACTCTCTCATTCCCACAGGACCTCTCACCCTGGGATTCAGAAAGATGCGATGGTGGCCTCCTGAGTGTGGCTCTGGCCTCTCTCTGTGAGAGGATGTGTTGCTCCTCTCCCGCGGGAGAGGGGAAGAGGGAACAGCCGCAACGCATGCCTAAAACTGACCATTACCGAATGGGATAGCTATTGTGTGTTTTATTTAAAGCTGGGAATATCAAAGAATCAAACCCAGGAAATTATTGAGCTCTGATTGACACCTGTATTACACTTTCATTATATTGATGATCCTTCATCAAAAAACCTTAATGCTCTTTTTTTGTCAATCAGAGGGAATGCTGGACTATGTAATAGCTGCAACATTTCACATTTTAGATTTATTGGGCCCGATTTTACTAAATGGGAACAAAGCCCCTAAGTGAGCTTGTTTAGCCGAGTGTTTCCCGGCGCTCACAGTGTTGAGGAACACAAGTCTATAAAACACGACTCGGTTTGAAAAGAGGCCTCAACAGGGAACGTGTGGCCTCGGCTGTACGCAGCCCCGTGTGTACGCTGGGGAGCTCCTCTTGCCGGAGAGATGGCGACTTGATCTGGAACCCCAAAGCGATACCCTCCCACCACCATGTCCCAATGCGCCATGGGAGGATCCCGGATCCGGCAAACCCCCCCCCCCCCCCCATACCCACACACCCTAAAAATGATCCCGCCCACACTAGGTGAAATTTATATCGCAATGTCTTGTGAGATTGCATTAGGTCTCGCGAGTTGTTGCGAAGCGGGTAGATCCCGGGAACGAGGTCTCCCGGCTTCAATCGGCCACGCTGCATCTGCAAAGCAGCTCGCTTCACCGTAAAATCGCGCCCGTTAATTCATAGACATTGTGTTGCAAAACAAAACTGAATTCAGTGTCACACCAGTGAGTAAAGACAAGTAAACAAGTAAAAGGAGAATCTTGCTGAGAGTTCTTACTTTATTTCTGCCTCCAGTTGCTCTTCCAACTGGACGATCTTTGACTCCAGAGAGGTTATTGTGGATTTGAACTTGGATTTCACTGCCCCCTCCATTTCCTGCAGTTTGGCTTTCAGCTCCTTGTTCTGCCTCTCGAGTTGCTGCCGAGCGCTGTCATTCTTCTGATTCGCGCTGCGCTCAGTAGCCAGCTCATTTGTCAGCTGTTCTGACTGACAACGAGAAAGAAAATGTCAACTTTCACCAAAAAAATCGCACCGGGAGGGCACGTTCCCCCTGCGCGGAACGCTTTGAATAAACATTTATGTTGCAGCTGTGTCAGTGACTTTGTGAAGTTTGTCATATTGTTAGACTGTCCAACGTCTGTCCACATTCTGAGCAGGAGTGGTGGGGTTCCCAGCGGAGAACAGCAACAATTGCAAAATACATAAGGGGGGGGGGGGGGGGGGGGCTGTGGGAAGATATCAAAGGAGACGAGGAGGCGGAAAGGAGAGAATGTCCATGTTGGGTGGCTTGAAACCTGAAGGAAGCTAATCGGCAAACAAAAAGACTGGTTCGAGGTACGGGGGAGACGATTCTGAGCAGAGGACGTGCCTTTTGACAGAGCCCACATAGTGACGTGTTTCTGAATGACGTTAGTGTTATTTTTTAATAATAGTGTCACAATGAGGCTTACATTAACACTGCAATGAAGTTACTGTGAAAAGTCCCTAGTCGCCACATTCCGGCCCCTGTTCAGTACACAGAGGGAGAATTCAGAATGTCCAATTCACCTAACAGCACGTCTTTCGGGACTTGTGGGAGGAAACCGGAGCATCCGGAGGAAATCCATGCAGACACGGGGAGAACATGCAAACGCCACACAGACAGTGACCCAAGCCGGGAATCGAACCTGGGGGCTTGGCGCTGTGAAGCAACTGTGCTAACCACTGTGCTACCGTGCTGCCCTAAAAAGCAAGTTTCGCAGACAATGCACTCAGTTGTTACATCCAAAATTCAATCCTTCGAACATTTTCTCTGAGAATATTGTTGAGAAAGAATCACCTCAACGGTGGGCAGTGGGTGATAGAGCTTCCTGGGGTGACAAATATCACTGGTTTGAATGATCTAAACGGGTTAACTAGTTTATCTTCACCAAATCTCTTCATTCTCAAGCCACTCCAAGAAGCTGCTCGCCGACATGCATCCTCTTGCTGCTTTGTAAGTCCTTGGGAGGGATCACATGTTGCAGGAAGCAATGGGGAGACTGTGTTTATATGAGCATTTATTGCTGTCTGCAAAGTGGAATATTGTGCTGGCTGACGTGTGCAGTTCTGTGTACAGTATGGAGGATCAATGCGGAGGGAATTGTTTGTTGCTTTAAGCCGGAGCGCTGGATTTGTGTAGTGTGCCACCTGGTGGTCAATATGAGAAACTCCCAGCTGCTGACGTTGGGTGTGCTCCCTCTCTGGGATTAGAATCCACAGACATTTCAACCTGACAGTAATTTTATGGGGGTGACGAGTTGACTGAGTGAAGTATCACCAAGGCGGCTGGGGACCCAAGATTCATTTCAGGCTCGTTAAGGCTTTGAGCTGTAGGAATCTCAGAGGCATATCTGGAATTCACAGAAACACTTTCCCATTAACTCTCCCCATAAATACTTGGGGTATCTGCCCCCAGGTCAGAGACAACCTACAACAGCTTTTCGTACATGCTGATTGGTCAATCAAATTCTGTGTTCTGCCTCTGTGCTGTTTCAATATAAAAATAAAGATTTGCATTTATATAGCATCTTTCATGACCACTGGATTATCTTTGCAGCTAATTAAGTACTTTTGAAATGTAGTCATTTGTTGAAATGTAGTCATTTGTTGTAATGTAGGAAATGTGGCAGCCAATTTGTGCGCAACAAGACCCATAAACAGTGGGGTGGCACGGTAGCACAGTGGTTAGCACTGTTACTTCACAGAGTCAGGGGCCCGGGTTCAATTCCCGGCTTGGGTGACTGTCTATGCGGAATCTGCACGTTCTCCCCGTGTCTGTGTGGGTTTCCTCCGGGTGCTCCGGTTTCCTCCCACAGTCCACAGATATGCGGGGTAGGCGGATTGGCCATAATAAATTGCTCTGTCGTGTCCAAAAAGTTAGGTGGAGTTGCTGGGTTGTGGTGAAAGGGTAGAGGTGTGGGCTTGGGTAGGGTGCTCATTCAGGGGCCGGTGTAGGCTCGATGGGCCGAATGGCCTCCTTCTGCACTGTAAATGCTATGAAAACAATTTAGATAATCTGTTTTTGCGATGTAGATTGAGGGCTCAATATTGGACAGGACATCACGATAACGCCCCTTACTCTTCTTCCAAAATTGGGCAATGGAATCCTGTCCATCCGCCCGAGAGAGGCAACGGGGCCTCAGTTTAACATCTCAATCTAAAAAAGATGGCACCTGCGACCATGTAGCACTCCCCACAGTGCTGCAGTGGGTGAGTTTCAGATAAACATGTCCCTGAATCACAATGAAATGTCATCCATTATTGGTTGGATGGTTAATGAAATACTTGGGGAAGCAAAGAAAGAGAAAATCTTGGCGATGGGCTCCGTGGCTGAACATCCAGGGATATTCAGTATTTAGGATGGACAGGCAAGGGTTGCATTGCTGGTTAAAGGAGGAAATTAACACCGTAGATCCGGTGATGTGGAATCTGTATGGGTAGAGCTGAGAAAAACCAAGGGCCAAAAACTGTTTGTGGGGGTTGTATACGGACCCACAAACTGTATGAAATGTTGGGAATGGCAATAAATAGGTAATTAGAGATGTATGTGAGAAAATGATCTGTAATTATGGCACTGGGTCACTGTCTGCACATCCCGTGTCTGCGTGGGTTTCCTCCGGGTCCTCTGGTTTCCTCCCACAGTCCAAAGATGTGCAGGTTGGGTGGATTGGCCGTGATAAATTGCCCTTAGTGTCCAAAATTCTATGATCTACGATTAACCTAGGACAAAAGTTCAGCACAACATCGTGGGCCGAAGGGCCTGTTCTGTGCTGTATTTCTCTATGTTCTATGGGTGACTTTAATCTGCATATAGATTGGGCAAATGAAATTAGTAACAGCACCACAGAGGATGAATTCCTGGAGTTTATACGGAATGGTTTTCTGGACCAATACGTTGAGGAACCAGCTAGAGAACAGGCCATCTTAGACTGGGTATTGTGTAATGAGAAAGGAATAATTGGCAATCTAGTTGTGTGTGGCCCCTTGGGGAGGAGCGACCATAATATGATAGAATTTTTCATCAAGGTGGAAAGTGACATAGTTGATACTGAGACTAGGGTCCTGAGTCTAAATAAAGGGAATTACGATGGTATGAGGCACGGGTTTGCTATGATGGATTGGGGAATGTTACTTAAAGGGATGAAGGTCGATAGGCAATGTCAAACATTCAAAGAGCACATGGAGGAACTGCAACTATTGTTCATTCTTGACTGGCACAGAATTAAAACTGGAAAGGTGGCCAATCCATGGCTCACAAAAGGAAATTAGAGATTGTATTAGATCCAAGGAGGCGGCATAAAAATTGGCCAGAAAAAAATAGCAGACCTGAGGATTGGGAACAGTTTAGAATTCAACAAAGGGATTAATCAAGGGGAAAATAGAATATGAGAATAAGCTTATGGGGATAATAAAAAGTGACTGTAAAAAAGAAATGGCCGAGCAACTAAATATATGCCGTCTTCACAAAGTAGGACAGAAATAGCATAGCAGAAATGTTGGGGAACACAGGGTTTAGTGAGAGGGAGGAACTGTAGGAAATCAATATCTGTAGGGAAATGCCTTAAGGAAATAGAAGGGATTGAAAGCCAATAACTGCCCAAGGTCTGATAATCTACATCCCAGAATACTTAAGGAAGTGGTTTTAGAAATCATGGATGCATTGGTGATCATCTTTCAGGATTCTATGGATTCTGGAACAGTTTCTACAGATTGAAGGGTAGCTAATGTAACCCCACTATTGAAAAAGGGAGGTAGAGAGGAAACAGGGAATCATAGACCAGTCAGCCTGACGTAGGCAGTGGGGAAAATGTGAGAGTTGAAAGATTTAATAGCAGAGCACTTAGAGGCAGGATCGGACAGAGTCAAGGTGGATTTGCGAAAAGGAAATCATGCTTGACAAGTCTACTGGAATTCTTTGAGGATGTAGCTAGTAGAGTTGACAAGGGAGGCATCAATTATTTGGACTTTCAGAAGGCTTTTGACAAAGTCCCACATAAGACATTAGCGTGTAAAGTTAAAGCACATGGGATTGGGGGCAGTGTTTTGAGATGGGTAGAAAACAGAAAACAAAGAGGAGGAAATACCAGGTCTTTTTCAGATGGCAGTCAGTGACTAATGGGGTACTGCAAGGAACGGTCCTGGGACCCCAGCTATTCACAAAATATATTAATGAGGGAACAAAATGTAATAGCTCCAGTTTGTAGATGACAAAAAGCTGGTTGGGAGGGTGAGCTGTGAGGACGATGCAGAGATCCTTCAGTGTGATTTGACAAGTTGAGTGAGTCGGCAAATACATGGCGAATGCTGTATAATGTGGATGTTTTGGTAGAAAAAACAGGAAGGCAGATTATTATCTGAATGGCTATAGATTGGGAGAGGGGAATGCGCAACGAGACCTGGGTGTCCTTGTGCACCAGTCACAAAGTAAACATACAGATCCAGCAGGCGGTAAAGGCGGCAAATGGTATGTTAGCTTTCGTTGCCAGAAGCTTAGAGTACAGGAGCCTTGGTGAGGCCACACCTGGAATATTGTGAGCAGTTATGGTCTCCCTATCTGAAGAAGGATGTTCTTGCTCTGGAGGGAATGTAGCGAAGGTTTATCAGATTGTTTGGTGGCATGATGGAACTGACGCACGAGGAGAGATTGCATTGTTTAGGATAATATTTGATGGAATTTAGAAGAATGAGGGGAGATCTCATAACAACCTATAAAATCTAACAGGGCGAGACAGGTTAGATAGCAGGGGCAGGGAGTCAGCAACATGGTGGTCACAGTCCAAGGATATGCACAGGGTTAACCATTTGGGTCTGAGATGTGCAGAGATTTCTTCACCCAGAAAGTGATGAGCCGGTGGAATTCACCACTACAGGTGGTAGTTGAGGCCAAAACATGATGTTTTCAAGAAGGAGTTGGATATAGCTTTTGGGGTTGAAGGGATCAAAGGATATGGGGGAGAAAGCAGGAACAGGTTACTGAGTTGGATGATCAGCCATGATCATATTGAATGGCGGAGCAGGCTCGAAGGGCTGAATGGCCTCCTCCTGTTTCTATTTTCTAGGTTTCTATGATTTTAAACTGCATCATAGATAGAACATAGAACATAGAACGATACAGCGCAGTACAGGCCCTTCGGCCCTCGATGTTGCACCGACATGGAAAAAAACTAAAGGCCATCTAACCTACACTATGCCCTTATCATCCATATGCTTATCCAATAAACTTTTAAATGCCCTCAATGTTGGCGAGTTCACTACTGTTGCAGGTAGGGCATTCCACGGCCTCACCACTCTTTGCGTAAAAAACCCACCTCTGACCTCTGTCCTATATCTATTACCCCTCAATTTAAGGCTATGTCCCCTCGTGCTAGCCACCTCCATCCGCGGGAGAAGGCTCTCGCTGTCCACCCTATCTAACCCTCTGTTTCATTTTCTTGTTGAATGTAAAGACAAAGAACAATACAGCACAGGAACAGGCCCTTCGGCCCTCCAAGCCTGTACCGGCCATGATACCAACCTTGGCCAAAGCCCTCAGCACTTCTTTGTGCCGTATCCCTCTATACCCATCCTATCCATGTGTTTGTCAAGATGCCTTTTGAACACCGTTAATGTATCTGTTTCCACAGCCTCCCCTGGCCACGTGTTCCAGGCACTCACCACCCTCTGCGTAAAAAACATGCCTCGCACATCTGCTCAAAACTTTGCCCCACGGACCTTAAACCTATGCCCCCTGGTGACTGACCCCTCCATCCTGGGAAAGAGTGCCTGCCCATCCACTCTATCTATGCCCCTCATAATCTTGTAGACCTCTATCAGGTCACCCCTCAACCTCCGTCTTTCTAATGAAAACAGTCCGAGTCTATTCAGCCTCTCCACATAGCTAACACCCTCCAGATCAGGCAACATCCTGGTAAACCTCCTCCGCACATTTCGGAATGGGTTCTCATAGAAAAGGCCTCCTGTGTGGGGGTGTGTTTCCCTCTCCAGTTCTTCCTGGTTAGGTACACCATTAACCCGGTGGTAATGTCGTCCCTCAAGGTGTGGAACCAGTTGAGGAGGAACTTTGATGTGCGGTGTATGTCTGTACCAGCCCCGATATGCAGGAACCATAGGTCTCTACCAGCAGGGATTGACGCGACGTACAGGAGCTGGCATAGGGAGGTGCTGGAGCGGGTCAGGGAGCAGTTTGCGGAAGGGAAGTTTGTGAGGCTGGATGAGTTGCAGGAGATGTTCCAGTTATTGAGGGGGAGTGAATTCAGGACTTACAGGTGTGGGACTTTGTGCTCAAGGCACTCCCCTCATCCCCTCAGCTGCCAAGGCATCCACACTGGATAGATTGGTAACTCAGGATGTGCTGGGAAGGGAAAATTGTGGATATTTATGGCTGGTTGTTGGAAACGGAGAAGTTGCCAGTAGAGAAGATGAGGTGGAAATTGGAGGAGGATCTGGGTGTTTAAACCTGGAGGGGTTACCTGGAGTGGAATTATGCGCCGGGTAAATTTGTCATCATCCTGTGCCAGGGTGAGCCTGATACAGTTTAAGATGGGGCATAGGGCCCATGTGACTCGGGCTTGTCTGAGTGGGTTCTTGTCTGTGAGAGGGAGCCTGCGAATCATGGTCGCATGTTTTGGTCTTGCCCGAAGCTAGGGGGATTCTGGACCGTGATCTTTGAGACACTGTCGGAGGTTATGGGGGTGAGGATGGCATTGTTTCTGTTGGTGGTGGTCTTCAGCGTTTCCGAGCTACTGGAGGAGAGGGGGACCGATGTAATGGCCTTCGCCACTCTGATCGCCTAGCTGCGAATCCTATTGGAGTGGAGGTGCCAATGAAGGTGTTGGCGTGGTTGGGGTTTATGGCAGAGTGGTTACAATTGAAAAAATTAAGTTTGCTCTCAGAGGGTCAGAGGAGGGATTGAGTATAAGATGGAGGCTGTTTCTGTCTCTATTTGAGGGTTCGTTTTGTCACCAGTGGGTGGGTGGGGGTGGGGGTTGTTTAGTAATGGGAGAAAAGGGGAAAAATAACAAACTGTTTGCAATTTGGTTGTGTCCTTGGATGATTGCGATTTGTTGATTGTTTTCCGAATAAAATATATTTAAAAAGTAGCAGAGATTTCAATGGGACTTTCAGTTTGCGATTTACTGCGTCCCTGTGTTTTGCATCTTAATCTCAGACAGGCAATTCACCTTGAAACCTTTTCAACCGCCCGAGTTATCTCTAGTCCAATTGGCTGGTTTATGGCGATCAGCTGTAAACCTCAACGCGGTGACGCGGTTTTGAGGTTCTCTGTTATCTTACCTGCTGCACAACCTTCCGCAGACGGTCGTTCAATGCTTCCAAGTTGCCCTGTTCCTCTTCCAGCTCTTCCTCCATTTGTGAAATCCTGGTCTCCAGGCGGCGTTTCTCATCCAAAAGGGCAGACCTGTGGAATTTTGTTAAATGCAAACATGCATAAAATAGGTTAAATTTTAAAAATGCAGCTGGATCAGCTTCTGCCTGATCGCACAATCACAAATAGCACCGGTGCAGGTTTCAGAAGGCATGCTGAAGGTGTAACCTTCTTTAGTGTTAGGGCGGCACGCTGGTTAGCACTGCTGCCTCACGGCACCGAGGACGCGGGTTCGATCCCGGCCCGTGACAGATAATGGAAAAACTTTTCCAACTCTGTCTGAAGTTTGGTTTGACTCAATATAATGTCACATTTTCAGCTTCCCACCTCACAGTTACGGTGATCAAGTTGTCAGCACGATTCGATCACTTTAATGTGAGGGTTCGTTACTTGCGGCAGAATTGAGAAGAAACTTTGCTTTAGTGAGAATCCAAGGAAATAAAGTTATTTGGGTGACATACTTCCCCGACACATGTCCAGCCAATTCTTCCGCTAACTCGTCCTTCTCCTGCTCAGCGTGGCGGCGAGCGCGTTCTGCGGCTGCCAAATCCTTGGAAAACAAAAGGTGAAAAAACTCATTTAAACAAAATATATGTTACTCATTGGAGATGATACATTCTGCAAGAACCCAAATGCTGCTCTGTCGAAAAGTACCTCTTAGCCGCCAGGCTTTTACCCCATTCTAAAGTTTCCTTCCTCGCTTTAGGAATACATTGGAACGCCTCATTAACAGCAACAGCTAAAAATGCCACGCATGGCTTCAAGAGATTCTCATTAAATTCTATAGAACATAGACGATACAGTGCAGAAGGAGGCCATTCGGCCCATCGAGTCTGCACCGACCCACTTAAGCCCTCACTTCCACCCTATCCCCGTAACCCAATAACCCTATCCAACCTTTTTGGTCACTAAGGGCAATTTATCATGGCCAATCCACCTAACCTGCACGTCTTTGGACTGTGGGAGGAAACCGGAGTACACAGAGGAAACCCACGCACACACAGGCAGACAGTGACCCAGCGAGGAATCGAACCTGGGACCCTGGCGCTGTGAAGCCACAGTGCTATCCATTTGTGTTACCGTGCTGCCCAGTTCTACATACATCTGTAAAGGGTGAGAAAAACTGAGGGCTGCGAGGAAAGAGCAGGGTTTGGGGACTAATTAAACAAGTGTTTCAAAGAACAAACATAGGCATAGAACCATGGAATAGAATCCCTACAGTGGAGGCCATTCAGCCCATCGGGTCAGCATCGACCCTCTGAAAGAGCACCTCACCAAGCTCCCCCACGCCCCCCAATCCCCGTAACCCCACCTAACCCGCACATCTTTGGACTGTGGGAGGAAACCGGAGCACCTGGAGGAAGCCCACACAGACACAGGGAGAACATGCAGACTCCGCAGATAGTGACCTGAGGTCGGAATTGAACCCTGGCGTTTGAGGCAGCAGTGCTAACCACTGTGTCACCCCAATTTTTTATTGAATTCAAATTTCACCATCTGCTGTGGTGGAGTTTAAACGTAGGTCCTCGCCCTGGGAGTCAGGGTTACTAGTCAGATGACAATACCCGTACACCACCACCACTGGAGTGATGACCAGAATGGTCTCCTTATTTTCTGATTCGATACTGTGACAATTTGGATTTGTACCTTTTATTTTGGATAAAGGAAGTGATGTTTCTGGATATTTGCTATCACCCATCATTCTGGCTCTACACCAGTGATATAATTATATGTCCTCACGTTCCTGACGAAACACAATCTGATAGTGTAGTTAACAGCTTCTCCATGCCTTGGCTCAACAAACAGAATTGCTCACAGACCCAAACCTCAGCGTGAGCCTGTTTATATCCAGTTTACCTCCTGGACTTGCAGCAGATCTGCCTCCAGAGTCTTGGCCTTCTTCTCATTCTCTTTAGCCTGGGCCAGGACATCTTCTCTCGCACTCCGAGCATCATCAAGGTCACGTTGATAATCCTTCATCTGAGCCTGTTGTCGAACAAAGTAGAACCTTTTTTTGTTATTGCAGAGATTTAATCCAATCACCCAAATCAAAGAATTGTTTTAAAATAGATGGACATAGGCAGATATTTGACCTCATTTGCTTGTTTAAATATCTATATATATTATATTATATAATTGCTATTGTCACAAGTAGGCTTCAATGAAGTTACTGTGAAAAGCCCCTAGTTGCCACATTCCGGCACCTGTTCGGGGAGGCTGATACAGCAATTAAATCCACGCAGCTGGCCTTGTTCTGCATTACAAGCCAGCTGTTTAGCCCATTGTGCTAAACAAGACCATTAAAATGGGGTTTCTGAACCGCTGTGTTATTACACAATATGATTCGCTTACCAACTTTTACAGATGCAGCGCAGAAAGCATCCTTTCTGGCTGCATCACAGCCTGGTATGGCAACTGCTCAGCCCAGGACCGCAAGAAACTTCAGAGAGTCATGAACACAGCCCAATCCATCACACGAACCTGCCTCCCATCCATTGACTCCATCTACACCTCCCGCTGCCGGGGGAAAGCGGGCAGCATAATCAAAGATCCCTCCTACCCGGCTTACTCACTCTTCCAACTTCTTCCATCGAGCAGGAGATACAGAAGTCTGAGAACATGAACTAACAGAGTCACAATCAGCTTCTTCCCCACTGTCACCAGACTCCTAAACGACCCTCTTATGGACTGATCTAATCTCTTCACACATCTTCATCCGATGCCTGTGTCTATGTATTTACAGTGTGTGTGTTTTATGTTTGCCATATTATGTATTTTCTTTTCATGGACAGAATGATCTGTTGGAGGTGCAGGCAGAACAATACTTTTCACCTCAGTACATGTGACAATAAACAAATCCAATCCAAACGGGATGGTTTCGCTGCTTATTCATTGATTTTAATTATACCAATCAGTTCTGAATGACTCTGGTTGATCACACGTCACCCACCTGAAGTTTTTTGAGTTGTTTGATGGCATCTTCCCGGCCCTTGGTGGCAACTTCAACCTGGCCTTCAAGGTCACTTAGATCAATCTCCAGCTTCTTCTTGGCAGCAGCTGCCACACTGCGTTGTTTGCGTTCATCTTCCAGCTCACTTTCCAGCTCATGGACCTTCGTGGAAACAAAGTTTGATATTGTGACTTCAATATTGTTACCAACTTAAGAGATTGGTTGTGCTAAGAGTGCGATCTTCATTGTTTTATTAGCCATCCACACGTAGCTGTCCAGTGACGATACTGGATGGACTATGAGATCAGTGCTATTGCATCACTGATCTGAAGTGGAACAGGTGACCGTTGGTCTGTTTTAAAGAACACATCTATCTCTATTTGATACACTTCATTGTAACCGAATTCCATCAGTCCATTTCTGTTTCATTGTTCTGGACGATATTGCCACCTGTTTTGTGACCTTTCATTTCGTTAGCCGGAAAATTGATTTAAGTCTGGCAAAAATATTTTCCCTGATTTATAAAAGCAACATGAAGTATGGAGATATATTGTAAATAAATGCAAAATAGTTACTTGACCCCCGAGTGGTCAGCAATCAATGTCTTAAAGAGACAAGTGGTGTAATCCATTGAGCAGCTATCAGGAAACTGAAAGCCTTTGGGTTCCGGGGAGGGAATGTTGCAAAGCTGAAATAAAATTACTATTTTAAAAAATGTAAACTTAGAGTACCCAATTATTTTTTCCCCAATCAACAGGCAATTTAGCATGGCCAATCCAGCTACCCTGAAACAGTACTACTATTAACCCCAGTTTATTTATGATGCGCTACATCCTGCGTATGGAAGACATCTGCCAATAATGGAGTGAACACTTAATTTTCTATTAAAGATAACAAAGCCCTTACAAATGGGCATATTACCTCGAGGTCAGAGTGGACACTACCTGGATAGAAACAGGAGGGTTTAATGTACTGTGCCCGTGAATTCTAGCTTGGCCAATCGTTGTACCTGTTTAACCAGCTGCCTCCTCTTCTCCTCATTCTGCTCATCGCGGGCCTGGAGTTCACGATCAAACTGTGTTTTCAGAGCTTGCAAATTCACTTCCAATCTTAACTTGGCATCCTCTGTTGCCTGCAGCTCATCCTCCAGCTCTTCCAACTGGGTCTTCATCTCCTCTACTTGCTGATCCAAAGCACGTTTGGACTTCTCCAGGTCGTGCACCTTCCAGTTCAAAGGCAGCCGGGGTGGTAATGAAGGGTTTGAATGAACAGGAATTGAGAGAGAGAAAGAGGATGAAAAAAAAAAAAAAACTGTTAACGAGCCTTTATAATTTGCTAAAAAGCAGCACTGTACTTTCAGTTTATCAAATGTTAAAAATCTCACGCACATCGCGGACCTTTAAACCTTTGTTTCAATGTAATCAGAATGGCGAAAGTGTATGCTTCTTTTCATTAATGAAATAAACTAAATTAACAAACTGTGGGATATGAAGAAAGTGTGTGTCTGTGTGTGGGTATGTTAGTCATGTGCGGTGTTCATGTGTGTGTCATGTGTGTGCTTGTCCGTTTGTGAGTGCGTGACTTTGAAGGTTTATTTGGCTGGAGTCCCAAGTCTTTACTCCGCCTCTTCCCTGATAATGAGCCATAATTGCTACTACCTGTTACCATAGAGCAATGTAGGCCATGTTCTACTTCATGATTGGTCAAAATTGGAATGAGACTGGAGCTCCCAATTTGTACGTGTCCGGTGAAGAAGCTCTTTCCCCGTCTAGCCCTCTCGGAGAATGGGTAAATACCATTAGGACAGATAAAAGCATCGTCTGTCAAAACCGGGATTGAAGATTTACTTGCAGGTCCAAACCCCCTCTCCAAACGTCAAAGATCCATTTGATTATTAACTCAAAAATCAAACACAAGCCTTGGTTTACTTCTACAATGGAATCAACACCTCATCCTGCATCAAGTCAATGTTACAATCATCCAAAAAAATATAGTTAAACGGTTAGTTAAACGGGGCCTCGATTTTGATGATCTCCCTCTTCCCCATCGTCTTCAACCCATGTTGGATTCTACATTGCATTTTTGCGTTTTTAAAATTTATTTCGCGTACCCAATTCATTTTTTCCAATTAAGCGGCAATTTAGCGTGTTCAATCCACCTACCCTGCACATCTTTGGGCGCAAACACGGGGAGAATGTGCAAACTCCACACGGACAGTGACCCAGAGCCAGGATCAAACCTGGGACCTCGGTGCTGTGAGGCAACCGTGCTAACCACTGCGCCACCGTGCTGCCCCACACTTTTGCGTATTTACTTACATTCTTGCCTACATCATCCTTAGAGCTCATAATATCTTCCATCTCCACTCGCAGTTGTTTGTTGACACGCTCCAGGTCCTCTTTAGTTTGCAAAGCCTCGTCTAAAGCACGTGTCAACGCCAGGGCCTTTGTCTCTTTCTCACGGCAATCAGCCTCTGCCCTATCCCTCTCATCTGCATATTTAGCTGAGATGTTCTTCTCCTCTGCCAGCATCTGAAAGAATGAAGATGTAGCACGCCTTAACAGAGAATTATTCAACTTATGTCAGATCAATCTTAAGGATTTGTAGTATTTCCTGTGAAGAATAACGGATTATAAATCAAAATTCAATCTTAAAAAGCATCAGCGGCGAATTATAGGAATAACAGGAAAATGTACTTGGCCTAAATGTTGACATAACCTCACTGCTTTGTTATCAAAAAGGCAGCCATTTGGCCCACTGTAGCTATGCTGGTTCTCTGGATGAGCAACACGGGTACCACTCCGCTGCCACCTCCCTGTAGCCTGGCACATTCTTCCTTTTCAGATAATAATTCAATTTCCTCTTGGTTATCTCCATTGACCCGACATCCAGCACACTCCCAGGTAGCGCATTCCAGATCCAAACCACTCGCTTCCTGAAGAAGTTTTATTTTTACTCATGTCAATATCTTACCGCGCTGTTTTATTCAATAAGGCCGTGATATTTTTGTTCTTTTCTGCAGAATTGCTAATGTTGTCCCTTTATTTAAGAAGGGTAGCAGGGATAATCCAGGGAATTATAGACCTGTGACGTCAGTGGTAGGCAAACTGTTGCAGAAGATACTGAGGGATAGGATCTATTCACATTTGGAAGAAAACAGACTTATCAGTGATAGGCAGCATGGTTTTGTGCAGGGAAGGTCATGTCTTACAAACCTAATAGAATTCTTTGAGGAAGTGACAAAGTTAGTTGATGAGGGAAGGGCTGTAGATCTCATATACATGGACTTCAGTAAGGCGTTGGATAAAGTTTCCCATGGCAGGTTGATGGAAAAATTGAAGCCGTATAGGGTTCAGGGTGTACTAGCTAGATGAATAAAGAACTGGCTGGGCAACAGGAGACAGAGCGTAGTGGTGGAAGGGAGTGTCTCAAAATGGAGAAGGGTGACTAGTGGTGTTCCACAGGGATCCGTGCTCGGACCACTGTTGTTTGTGATATACATAAATGACCTGGAGGAAGATATAGGTGATCTGATGAGCAGGTTTGCAGATGATACTAAGATTGGTGGAGTTGCAGATAGCGAGGAGGACTGTCAGAGAATACAGCAAAATATAGATAGATTGGAGAGTTGGGCAGAGAAATAGCAGATAGAGTTCAATCCAGGCAAATGCGAGGTGATGCATTTTGGAAGATCTAATTCAAGAGCGGACTATATGGTCAATGGAAGAGTCCTGGGGAAAATTGATGTACAGAGAGATCTGGGAGTTCAGGTCCATTGTACCCTGAAGGTGGCAACGCAGGTCGATAGAGTGGTCAAGAAGGCATGCAGCAAGCTTGCCTTCATCGGACGGGGTATTGAGTACAAGAGTCGGCAGGTCATGTTACAGTTGTATAGGACTTTGGTTAGGCCACATTTTGAATACTGTGTGCAGTTCTGGTCGCCGCATTACCAGAAGGATGTGGATGCTTTAGAGAGGGTGCAGAGGAGGTTCACCAGGATGTTGCCTGGTATGGAGGGTGCTAGCTATGAACAAAGGTTGAGTAGATTAGGATTGTTTTCGTTGGAAAGACGGAGGTTGAGGGGGGACCTGATTGAGGTCTACAAAATTATGAGAGGTATGGACAGGGTGGATAGCAACAAGCTTTTTCCAAGAGTGGGGGTGTCAATTACAAGGGGTCACGATTTCAAGGTGAGAGGGGGAAAGTTTAAGGGAGATGTGCGTGGAAAGTTTTTTACGCAGAGGGTGGTGGGTGCCTGGAATGCTTTGCCAGCGGAGGTGGTACAGGTGGGCACGATGGCATCATTTAAGATGCATCTGGACAGATATATGAACGGGCGGGAACAGAGGGAAGTAGATCCTTGGAAAATAGGCAACAGGTTTCGATAAAGGATCTGAATCGGCACAGGCTGGGAGGGCCGAAGGGCCTATTCCTGTGCTGTAATTTTCTTTGTTCTTTGTTATATTGGAAATGTCCATCAAATTTTTATCTAAAAATGTCTATCTAAAAGATAATTTTCCCTTTCTTGGAATCATCGGATACAACTGGTCTGCTCCGGGGGAATACTCTACCTGGTCAAATTTCTTTTGTTTCTTCTCTAAATTGGAAACAAGTTGTCGCTGATTGTCGAGGTCCACGAGGAGGTCATCAAGCTCCTGTTGCAGTCTGTTCTTTGTCTTCTCCAGCTTATCATAAGCAGCCGCCTTTTCCTCAAAGTTCTGGGTAATTGCTTCAATTTCCCTCTGCAGCCTCTTCTTTCCTTCTTCAAGACCCTCCAGTGCAGAAGCATCATCGTTTAACTTTTTCTTGGCATCGGTCAGCTGCGAGGAAATCAATGCTTTAGTAACGAAAGTACAAGTTTGGATTCGTAAGACAACACCAACACCAGACCCATTTGTGTATTGCCCTCTGTAATGGTTTCTCTGGCACCCAAATGTATATGTACCTCCCCAGTCTCCACCCCACCTCCCCCCTCTCCACAAACAGTTCCCTACTTATGTGCTGCAAATAATTTTGCCAGTTGTACAGAGTTGCTGCTGTTGAACTGGTCACAATACCCCACCAGTTATTTTCTTTTCTTTTTTATTATTACTTTTTTAATGTTATGTTTGTTTGTGCCCTTCTCTTCTATATATTATTTCTTATTCTGTGTACATAACGGTAAATATACTTTGTTCAAAAACCCAATTAAAAAAACATTTATTTAAAAAAAAGTTTGGATTCATAAAACACTTTATTAGGTGCTAGGCAAGTTCCGAAGAGCTTCAGAACCAATGGACTATTCCCCCAAGTCCAGTCATCATGTGAATAAATGCGGTAGTCAACTGATGCACAGCAAGATCCCACAAAGAGGAGCCGCATGAGCAAGATGCCTTTTGTGGAGGGAATTTTAATATCTGCACAGTAAGGGGCAGCACGGTGGCCTAGTGGTTAGCACATCCGCCTCACGGCGCTGAGGTCCCAGGTTCGCTCCCGGCTCTGGGTCACTGTCCGTGTGGAGTTTGCACATTCTCCCCGTGTCTGCGTGGGTTTCGCCCCCACAACCCAAAAATGTGCAGAGTAGGTGGATTGGCCAGGCTAAATTGCCCCTTAATTGGAAAAAATAATTGGGTAATCTAAATTTATAAAAAATATATATATATATATATCTGCACAGTACGAGAATTGTGCGTATGTACAAGTTTATCTCAAATACCAATATCTCCCATTTGGGATGTACACTAAGTGCCATTGCAATATTTTGCGATTGAAATTTCTACAATTTTAATCAAAGCAGCAAAGCAGCTTAATATATCCAATGACGGAATTATTTGAGGCTAGAAACCTCAAAAGAGGCTAAGAAATTTTTTGTTAGATTTAAATTTCAGATAATGTACAGAGTTTTCCGAGTTAAAAGGTGATCTGGGCAGGTCCATTTGGAATTGAAGGAGCTCCGTTCACCTGCATCGTCAAAGTGGAGAGTTGCCGTTCCAGGTTCCTCTTCGCTTCTCCCTCTTCATCCAACTGCTCCTGAAGGCTGTTCTTATCATCGTCTAACTGACGCAGACGAGTGGACAAGTTCAGCTTCTGACGTGTCTCTTCCTGAAGCAGTTCCTACAGAAAAACAGAACCATATATGTTTTATATGAAATCATCAATATAAGCATAAATACAAGGTCAACAAAATAAATGATTTGCTTTTCACAAAGTTATTGGGCGCGATTTAACAGGACAGAAACAGAGTCCCGTTTTGGGTGCGTTCAGTGGGGTGTTTCTCCGGGAACAAGGCTATTTAACGGCCATTTGATTTGGCCTCAGTGAGCAAAGCCCCGCCCAGACCGCACTTACATCATTTACTGTGCAGACCAGCTCAGCTCGACAGTCGAGGAAGAGTATTCGCAGATCAGGCCGCCATTTTAAAATGCCGCCATGATCTTTTGACCCCATCAGCATCCCCACCACGCCCTCCAGACCCCCCTCCCCCCACCCCCACTGCACTCAACCAGAAGGGTCCTGGAGACCCCCTTCGTACCACCTCTCAAGGGCAAGCCACCCGCCCGGGCCCAATCCCTGGCACGGGCAACCTGACACCCGAGTACCTTGGTACTGCCAACCTGGCACCCTGGCAGTGCCCCTGCCAGAACTCACCCACGGTGCCCGATTTTTGGCTCGCGCACGATTCATCCGTTGCACCTGGGTTCGCGCCGGGCGCAATCGGGTGGCTAAGCCGCGCCCTTTATGTCTATTTTTAAAATATTTATGTTGACTGAAAGAAGAAAAGTTTTTATAATCACTTGCTCAGCAACTTGGCTTGTTACAATTTTAAAGAGATGATGAAAAAATATAATTGATTTACATTTCTTTACTCTCTACTCTCCATATTCTCTGGAATCTTCTCGTGTACCGCACATTGTTAAAAAGCAAACCCACCTGCGTGTCCTGGAGCTGAGAACCAAGGCTCGACACATCCTTCGCAAGTTTAATTGACTTGCCCTCCGCTTCATTCAATATGGCGGTAACATTGTCCAGCTCACTCTATAGGGGGAATAATGTCCAAAGTATATCATTAGTGACGCTGCTTATTTTGTAAAACTTTTGTTCCAATTGTCGTCTCTCCTCTTCATAAAGGTATTTATTCATTGTTGTGTTAGAATTGGTGGCTGGCAAATTCCTCACTCTGGCATCCGTTCAGCGTGTGTGAAACTAGACAGGTGGCATTGACAGGCCAGCCACAGTAGGAAGGCCCCACAGGGGGAAGGCCCCGAAGGCCAAAACGTGTCCTGTTTTCAGGTCAATGGATCGTGACCAAGAGCAGGAGGAGCAGGACTACTTTTATTTATTTTCTGCTTCAGGAGCTTCAAAGTTGATTGCAAACCTCTAACTGCTGCCACAAACTGCAGTCAGCAGTTGAAACAATGCAGGATTGAATGAACTTTGGGAGGGTTGTTACGGTGGAGGCAAGGTTGGTGTGGAGCCGACCCATTCCATGCCAGCCTGTCCCGGCAGCCATAATGGTCTGCAGACGGGGGAGCGAGGGCAGTGTGGGACGTCCATCCTTCAATCAGGTGGAAGCCCTGCTCTCGGGAGCTGTTTGCCAATCGACCAGGCCAGAAGCTTCATCAGTCCCAGCAGCACCAAGAGTGCGGTGGTGGCTGCTGCCGGGACTGCAACCAGGAAGGAGAAGATGGTGCAATGGACCCTGGAAACAGCGTCCAGCAACTTGGCCGGGGAAGGTTTGGGCAGGTGAACGATAGGGTGGCAGAGTGTGGTGGCTGGTTTACAGTAACAGGTGGGTAGGAAGAAGGGGGGGGGGGGGGGGGAGGGGGGTTTCTATTTTTGGGGCCCCATCCCTGATCTGCAAAGGGCAGCCCCCCCCAAAGATGGTATTTCCCCCTTCCTTTCCTCATCACTCACCTGATTAGCTTGCTAGTGATTCCAAATAAACCTGTTGCACCTTAACCTGGTGTTGTAAGACTTCTTACTATTTAAATGTGGTGGGTAAACCTCAATTGCAGCACCTGCCCCCCTCCCCCCACGTATTATGGGGTGACTCAGACTGGGGTGGGAAAGTGGTGAGGGTGGCCTATTTTATGTGTCCTCCTGTCAAATATACACCCCACAGGTGCACTTCAGATGGAGCTCCTTGCCTTTGTGTTTGGCAAACTGAACTGTACCTTTCTGAATCCTATTGATTAAAAAAAATACAACTTTCATTGTTCTACATACGCGCTTCGAGGTTGAAGAATTCTTCTGGAAACCAGTTTAACATCCGTGAATTCACCATCAGAATTCTAGATCAGGCGATTTGATAGGCGTCAAAATCCGTGGAATGAATATTAAAATATTTCATTCACTATCACAAATAATTTAATAAGTGCACATGAACCTCCAACCCGTGTAAGAAAGTTCGCACTGACCTGCAACTTGTGCACTCTCTCGTTCAGTTCAGTCCGGGCACGTTCCCCATCAGCCATCTTAACCTGGAACTCCTGCAACTGGTTCTCCAACTTTTTCTTCTTGTGTTCTACTTCTGCTTTAGCGGTGGACAGCACCCGCACCTCATTTGAGAGCTCGCTGTTCTCCTTCTCCAGACTGTTTTTGTTCTTCTCGAGGTTAGCTCTAACCTGCAGAGTGTGGAGAATATTTGGTTGAGGAAAAGTTTATTCAATAAGCATTCTTGAAAGTTAAGACAGTTCTTACCTTGGTTTCTTTTTGGGAGTATTTAATAAATATTAATTAATTACCTGATAAAAAACACAAAATACAAGTGAAAACTTTGATCACATGAGGCTTCGTTTGGGCACATGTGACACTAGGAGCATCTTTCTGGCAAGGAGACTTTTAAGATGCTAACTGTTAGGGTAACTGTAATGACCTCCAATTGGCTTTATTGGTTGGCCAATTGGAGTATGAGCTCCCTCAATGATAGCTCATTGAGGGGGCCCATATAAGCACCTGTGTAGGCTTTGTGAGCCAGTCTTAAGTTGACTGGACTGCTAGCAGCACTGTTTGTAGCTGCGCTTGTATCTAGTTATTGGCAATAAATATTGGTGTGGTGACGGGACTCCTGCCTCCTGAGGATTATTACAGTAACCTTTCCCGAAGTTATATTTTCGCTCGTGGGATGTGGGCATTGTTGGCAAGGCCATCATTTGTTGCCCATCCCTAATTGCCCTTGAGAGCAGTTAAGAGTCGACTACATTGCTGTGGGTCGAGAGTATGATGGGAAAACTGTCACTCAGTGACAAGGTATGGGTTCTGAGTGTGGCCCACGAGATATTTTGTTGAGCGTAGCCCTCACGCAGGGATGCCACAGTCGGCTAATTTTCACCGACATAGCTTTTTTTCCTACCGGGATGACTGAAGTGATTCGCACGTAAAACAAGGGAGAGTGAAGTGAGATGTGTGCTAATTGTTCACAACATTGACTGTGAGCGCTCGGTGTCCAAAGTGTAAATATTTATTTTGTTTTTACCATTTGAAGTTGATAGTTGTGCTAATATAGGAATGATTAAGCATTTTCTACAACGCATTATGAAATATTCCCCGTGTATTAAATGTATTTAATCTTATTCATGGGTCATGGTTAGTGAACAAACCCAATTTTAATCTTGTGGCCCATGCAGCCACTCACTGGCCAAGGTTGCTCATCACTGATCAGCAGTCACATGTAGGCACAGACCAGGTAAGGATGGCAGATTTCCTTTCCTGAAGGACATTAGTGAAGCAGGTCGGTCTTTACAACAATCAATTATAATTACATAGTCTCCATTACTGGGGCTAGCTTTCAATTCAATATTTAAAAAAAAATTAATCAATTCATCGAATTAAAATTCCACTAGCTGATGTGGTGGGATTTGAACCGATGTCTTCGGAACATTAGTCTGGGCCTCTGGATTACTAGTTCAGTGACATTACCACAACGTCACCACTTTTCCGGATAACTACTGTGTGGATCTGGTTTATTCATTTCTCATGTACCCGTTTTGCTTGCTCCAGTTGTTCTGTTACTTCTTCTATGGCTTGACCATATTTCTGTCGCATTTCATGAATTTGAGCCTCGTGTGTCCTTGATTCTTCCTCCAGGGCGTGTTTCATCTCGGAAACCTCATGTTCTCTCTTGGCTCTGTCCATAAGAAATGAGAGGTCATCTATGGTCCGATTTTTTCCAACTAAATTACATTGACATTTCTCATAAGATTGTATCTATTTTATGATATAAACAAATGTGATAAATGTACAGTCTTAAATTATACCACAGTGTGTTTTATTACAGGAATATTCTTCCATAAAATTCATAGCATCTTTCCTTCGATGCTTGTAAATATTGTTTATGGGTTTAAAGGCCTAAACAGGTTATTGTGTCGAGGGCTCTCCCATTAGCTGAAATCAGACTATTCGATTAGTTTGATATTTGTTACACTACATCTGTTTTAAAAAAACACTTAAGTACCTCAACTCTTGCTGTGTGGCTGTGCTGTCCAATGTATCTTCAAGCTCAGTCTTCAGGGCTTCCAGTTCTTCACCTAGATCCCTCTTTTGTTTCTCAGCCTTGTTCCGAGCTGACTTCTCGGAGTCTAGGTCTTCTTGAAGGTCAGATATGAAGGCTTCCAGCTCACGGATTTTCTTCAGGGCATTATTTTTTAGTGCAATTTCTTCATCAAGCCTACATTTCAATTTGAATACATTTCAATTAACCCACGTCAAACAGAATATTGAATTGTTGTATGCGCGCATGTTTGTTAATTTTGGAAAAATGCTGTGAAGGAAAGAATAGAATGTGTTCATCTGAAATTGATGTTTATATATTTTCTCAACAACGAGATGAATTTAAAAGTTGCATTTAGTGGCACCAACTGGTCTAAATAACAAGATTCGGCGTTGTATTGCTCAGAATTGGGAGGACGATAATCATCCATACTTCCCTGGAATCCACTCGTTGATGCAGTCAACATTACTGAGTGGGACTGTATAAAGGGAGCAAACTCTGGGGGCTCTTCCAATACTGGTCTGTGGGCTGTTAACCGCAAACCCACACTTACGATATCTTTGAAAGAGAAGGTGAAAAAGCCCTGTTGTCATGAACCTCGCCTGGAGACAACAGTAGACAGTATTCAAAGGGACGTCAATCGCTCCGTGCCTCTCCTGGTAACGAGTTTAGAATGACAGTTTAGATAATCAAGTGTGAATAGTTTATGGAGGTGAAACAGATTGTAGACGATTGGGAAGATCCCCGAGATATACATATGTAAATGTTTAGTCAAAGGAAGTTGAAGTAGAATCATCAAGTTTGTGTGCATCTGTCTTTTCTTTACTTTAACAAATAGTCTTAAACAATTGTTAGACGGCAACTGGGCTGTTTATTCTCACTGGGGTTTCACTTGTCTCCTCCCACCAAAACAAAATAAAACTATACACCCCCACGAACCGGTATTCCAAGTGTGGATACTCTTGGAGATAACATCAATGTGCTTCGTGACACTTTAAATAAATATTTGCAGTTATTTCCACTGCTGGTGCCATGAATGAAGGAGTGAAGTTTAATGCGGTCAGGCTGTAGACTGAGTTCACTGAAGTTTTCTCACACAATCTAGTGCAGAACTAACACTCGATAGATCCTCAGCAACAGGGCAAGGTTCTACAAATATGGCAGTGAGGTCCACAATTATGGTCTACAAACAACAAAAGTGCTGTGTGCACGTGAAGTTTAGATTTTCAAGATAAAGTGCCACTTCAATTACTTGTGGGCAATGTTCGGTTGAGACCCATGATAGTGAGGATAAAGTGGGCCATGGCTAACAATAGAAAGTGGGTGATTTAAGTTAATTAATTATTGCAGACTGATGGTGATTTAGCCAGCAGTGTTCCCCATTTGAGTTTCAAGGTGGAGGAAGGCAAATAGGATTCAAAATTTTAGCCACATAAAGACTGAACTCTAAAACAAGGAGGGCAGCATGAATCGGTCGAAGACGTTTGGCCACAGATTAATTATTCTGTCGGGAATAACAGCAGAATACTGCAGACGATGGAAATCTGAAATAAAAGCGGAAAATGCTGGCTGAACTCTGCAGGTTGGGCAGCGTCTGTGGAGAGAGTGGACGTTTCGAGTCCACACGACTTCTTCAGAGCTGTTCTGGAGAAGGGTGATATGGACTCGGAACATTAAGCATGTTCGTCTCTCCACAATCATTCCATGGTGCTTTGGGCACAATTTAAAAAAAAAGCAATTTAGAGTACCCAATTCATTATTTTTTCCAATTAAGGGGCAATTTAGCGTGGCCAAATCACCTACCCTGCACATCTTTGGGTTGTGGGAGCCGAACCCACGCAAACACGGGGAGAGTGTGCAAACTCCACACGGACAGTGACCCAGAGCCGGGATCGAACCTGGGACCTCGGCGCCGTGAGGCAGCAATGCTAACCACTGGGTCGCCGTGCTGCCCCCTTTGGGCACACTTTTAAGTAACAGAGCCTCGGGCGTGGGAAAACCCAATGCAGATTTGTTGTGGCAAGGATAATAGGCTACAAATGTGACAAAGGATTCAGAAAATCAAAACTGTTAATTCTGTTCAGCACAGAGGGTGTAGGGAAGAGGTAATGGAAATCTTTGAGAATTTGGGAGCATAAATAAAAGATTATTTTAATTTATTAGTCCCAAGTGTCATAAACTTGGGGCACAAGAAACCATTTCTCATGTAAAGTATTATCACAGTGTCAAATAATTCTAACATCAGGTTAACCATGACTTTTCAGAAGGAATTAGATAAACATGTGAGGACGGAAATATTAAAGGAAGTTTGGGAGGGTCAGAGAATTGGGATTAGTGTACATAACACCAATGCGGAGTCAGGGGAGAAACAGTGGGCCAAATGGCCTCAAATTGTACTGGCATTTCTCATTTTATTCACCTTTACAATTTTAAAAAAAAAATCACCCTGAAGGCTAGCTGACCATTGATTGAAAGAGTTAGTTTCAAGCACAGTGGGCTAAACAGCTGGTTTGCAATGCAGAACAATGCCAGCAGCACAGGTCCAATTCCCATACCGGCCTCCCCGAACAGGTGCCGGAATGTGGCGACTAGGGGCTTTTCACAGTAACTTCATTTGAAGCCGACGTGTGACAATAAGCGATTATTATTATTATTGTTATGTTTACAAGGGTCCTTCAACCACACAATAGAGATTAGCTTTTTGAAATGTTCATAAATTTAACTCTGAGTCGAGCGTAGCCTTGTTAAAGGAGTCATTAAATTTCAAGTCAAAATGACTCACTTTATACTGTGCCATAATAAATAGAGTAAAATTTTGGGTCAAGAGTTATTGGTGACTACTGCTCCTTGGGTAGGATATACTTTCAGCTGTGCGAGAAATGCTATGGCTTCACCATTGTGGATATAATGGCAATAATGTGGAGATTCCGCGCGTTGGACTGGGGTGGGCACAGTAAGAAGTCTTACAACACCAGGTTAAAGTCCAACAGGTTTGTTAAGCTAGTGTTTGAAACAAACCTGTTGGACTTTAACCTGGTGTGGTAAGACTTCTTACTGCAATGGCAATAGACTGGGCTATTGTTTGGAGTATGTTGATTTGTGCCAAAGACCTAAAATTCTTATGAAACAATTAGACCAGCGCAAATGGTTGGACTGGCTCCTTCTTAAGCTACCTGCTCATAGCAGCCTGCAACTCTTCCTCTTTCTTAGCAAGCTGCATCTTAAGCTCAGCGATCTGTTGCTGAAGTTCTGCCAGCTGGTCATGGAGATCCGTACCCTCTCCCTCCAATTTCCTCTTTAATTTCTCCAGCTCCTGTCTGGTCTTTTCTTCCTTCTTGAGCCGTACTGAAAGACGCAGGGACCTCATTGTAATCTCACGAGTATTTACAACTTTTATTCAAAAAACACGCTACAGGCAATGCTTTAGTATTAAATTGCTACGCACGCCTCCAGAGGTTTTCAATGTAGAAGGACATCAACCCATGGAGAGGATTAGAAAACATCTGAATGTCATGTGCTCATAAACAAGAACTCATTTTACGTTTGAATTTACCCCTCTGCAATGAGACTGAATAAATATAAGGAATAAACTGGAAAATATAAATCTTTCATTCCATAAGAATGTAAACAAATTGAGTTTTGTAAATCCAATATAAGCTAATGTCAATAGAACCACATTAAATCAACCACTTGGTGGCTTGGCCGGGTGGTTAACAGTGAGATTGTGTCTCTTGGGTTACAGGAAGATGTGGACGGGATGGTCAAATGGGCAGATAAGTGGCAGATGGAACTTAACCCTGAAAAGTGTGAGGTGATACACTTTGAATACTTCTTTGTCAAATTGTTCCTGCCAATGAACAGCATGAGTCTGGGAGGTTCCGAGGAACAAAGGGACCTTGGCGTGTTTGTCCAGAGACCTCTGAAGGCAGAAGGGCAGGTTAATAGGGTGGTGAAAAGGTATATGGGAAACTTGCCTTTATTAATCAAGGCATAGATTACAAAAGCAGAGAGGCCATGTTGGAGTGTATAGAACTTTGGTGAGGCCACATCTGGAGTAGCGTGTGCAATTCTGATCGCCACATTATAGGAAGGATGTTCCTTGGGATGTAACGTTTAAGTTACAAAGAGAGGTTGGATAGGCTTGGGTTGTTTTTGCTAGAGCAGAGAAGACTGAGGGGGTGACCTGATCGATGTGGTACAAGGTTATGAGGGGCATTGTCAGGGTGGATAGGGAGCAGCTGGTCCCCTGAGTTGAAGGGTCGGTTACGAAGGGACACAAGGTTTAGGGGGGGATTTGAGAAAAAACATTTTTACCCAGAGGGTGGCGACAGTCTGGAATGCCCTGCCTGGGAGGGGGGTAGAGGCGGGTTGCCTCACATCCTTTAAAAAGTATCTGGATGAGCAATTGGCACGTCTTAACATTCAAGGCTATGGGCCAAGTGCTGGCAATGGGATTAGGGGCAGGTCACGTGTTTTTCATGCGTCGGTGCAGCCTCGATGGGCCGAAGGGCCTTTTCTGCACTGTATTATTTTGTCAATGTGTGATTCTCTGGATATGGTCAAGTTGTTAAGTGAGTGAGTAAAACCCACTCAGTGTGGTCTGATGAATGGCAATATCAAGATTACTCTCAAATTGTCTGAGGCCCAATTTTAGTCATAATAAATGGTGCCACAGACTCGAGGGGCAGAATGGCCAACTCCTGGACGTATAGCCAGCAGCATTTTACTGCAGTGGACATTTCCAGTTATGGTAAGTAAATTAACTTCATTTACCTTCTAGATCTGAAATCATAGACTCATGTTTATTCTTCAGCTTTGTCAGGTTCTTTGCCTTTTCTTCCTCTTCGGCAAGATTGGTGGTAAAGTCAGCTATTCTCTCCTCTAGAATCTTCTTCTCCTATTGTGGGTATAGAATTGAGATTGTGCTGAATCCATTGCTACACGAGAATATTGCGACATGCTCACCACGAGTAATGAAGATTTCCTCAAGCCACAATGATACATCTTTAGAAGCAAATGTTAGAATGTCCCAGTACAATTGGCCCATCATTTCTGTGCTCAAGCTTTTCCTACACGTGAACCCCTTAGTTAAACCCCACATTCTCCAGCCCACTCCTCTTAACCTTTAGAACATAGAACATAGAACATAGAACACTACAGCGCAGTACGGGCCCTTCGGCCCTCGATGTTGCGCCGACCTGTGAAACCATCTGAAGCCTATCTGACCTACACTATTCCATTTTCATCCATATGTCTATCCAGTGACCACTTAAATGCCCTTAAAGTTGGCGAGTCTACTACTGTTGCAGGCAGGGCGTTCCACACCCCTACTACTCTCTGAGTAAAGAAACTGCCTCTGACATCTGTCCTATATCTACCACCCCTCAATTTAAAGCTATGTCCCCTCGTGTTGGTCATCGCCATCCGAGGAAAGAGACTCTCACTGTCCACCCTATTTAACCCTCTGACTATCTTATATGTCTCTATTAAGTCACCTCTCAGCCTTCTCCTCTCTAACGAAAACAACCTCAATTCCCTGAGCCTTTCCTCGTAAGACCTTCCCTCCATACCAGGCAACATCCTAGTAAATCTCCTCTGAACCCTTTCCAAAGCTTCCACATCCTTCCTATAATGTGGTGACCAGAACTGCACGCAGTACTCCATGTGCGGCCTTTAGAGAGTCCACTTATACAACTGAGAGAACGCAAAATAAATCAAGACTGTGCGAGAGAATAGAAACAGTATTGGGCCCCATCATATATCCCTGACCTTGCTGCATGCAACAAACAGCTCATCCAATGCACAGTCCGATCCAGCTAATTGGGATTTATAACCTAACTATCAGGAGGGAAACCCACAGGGTGCAGGGCAATGTTGGTTTTGCACCCTGCCCAATATTGCTGTTTGTTGACTTCAATGGAGAGCGAAGTCAGGCAGTATGTAAAACAAGCAGTGCGCCCAATTCCATCAGATTTATAGTGAACTATTTTTTTTCTATAAATTGAGAGTACCCAATTTTCTTTTCTCAATTAGGGGCAATTTAGCGTGGCCAATCCACCTACCCTGCACGTCTTTGGGTTGTGGGGGCGAAACCCACGCAAACCCAGGGAGAATGTGCAAACTCCACACGGACAGTGGCCCAGATTGGGATCGAACCTGGGACCTCAGCGCCGTGAGGCAGCAGGGCTAACCACTGTGCCGCCACCGTGCTGCCCCTATAGTGAACAATTTAGGATAAAAAGGCTCTCTTTTTGCTTGAGCAAATGTTAGGGAGGTGCTGCAGGAACTCTGTAAACCACGCCGAGACACTAACCTTTGCAAATTTGATATTTTGGTCTTCTAGGATTATGATATCGTCATCCATCTTCTTAAGTTTGGCCTCGATGGTCACTTTGTCCAGCTGCAGTTTCTGTCGTGCAGCTTCCTCCTCATCCAACTGTTCCTCCAGATCCTGTCAAAGAAAACATACTTGTGGGGAGATATACACAAACTAGGCTCTCATGATTATTACTTCAATTTGTTCTCAAACATCAACAAACAGACATTTCTAATCTATGGACTGGGCCATTCTCAGTTGGAACAGTAGGAGGCCATTCAGCCCATCGAGCCTGATCTGCCATTCAATACGGTCATGGCTGATCAGCTACTACAATGCCTTTTCCCACACTCCCCCATATCCCTTTATGTCAATCCCTGTTTTAAACAGAATCAATGACCGAGCATCCAGAGCCCCTGGGGAAGAGAATGCCAAAGATTCACAATCCTCTGAAAGAGAAATCTCCTTGTCTCGGTCCTAAGTGGCATCCCCCTTATTTTGAAGTTGTGCCCCTTGGTTCTAGACTCTCATCTGCATCCACCTCTGTTTATTGCTTTAAGTATTTTGTAGGTTTCATTGAGATCACCTCTCATTCTTCAAAACTCCAGAGAATACAGGCCCAGTCTGCCCAATCTCTCTTCCCAGGGCAATCCCAAGAACAAGTCTGGTGAACTTTCATTGCTCGTCCTCTATGGCAAGAATATCCTTTCTACGGCAAGATGACCAAAACTGCACTTAATACGCCAGGTGGTGTCTAACCTGGGATCTACACGATTGAAGCAAGTCCTCACTACTCCTATACTCAAATGCTCTTGCAATAAAAGCTAACATCAGCCTTCCTAATAGTTTGCTCCACCTGCATGTTCGCCTTCAGTGATTTATTGACAGGACACCCAGGTCTCTGTACAATTACACTTTCTAATTTCCCACCATTTGGGAAATTCTCTGCACATCTGTTCCTTCTACCAAATTGGATCACCTCACATTTTCCCACATTATATTCCATCTGCCATGCTCTTTCCCACTCGGTAAGTCTGTTCAAACCTCTCGTAGCTGCTTTACATCTTCCTCACAACACCTTCCCGTCTAGCTTTGTGTTCTCCATGAACTTGGAAATATTACATCTGGTCCATTACATTGATATGTATTGTAAACACCTGGGGCCGCATATGCTGTTCCTTGCGATACCCCAGAAGCCACGGTCTGCCATTTATTCCTACTCTCTGTGTTTTGCCCGTTAGCCAACCCCTAATCCATGCCAATATTTACCTCCGATCCCAATTTGCTAATTAACCTTCTGTGAGGAGCTTCGTCAAAGTATACTACAGCCACTGGCTCTCTCAATTTTGTGAGTAACATCCTCAAAAAACCCCAACAGGTTCATCTAACATGAATTTCCATTCATAAATCCATGCCGACTAGCCCAATCAGATCACTATTATCGAAGGATGTGATTTTTCTCATCCTTTATAATAGATGTAGCATTATTCCTACCAGAGGGCATTATCTCAGAGTAAGGGGTGGCCCATTAAAGACAGAGATAAGGAATCTCTTCTCTCAGGAGGGTAGTGAATCTTTATCACAGACAGCTGCAGAGGCTGGGTTATTTAGTTTGTTCAAGGCTGAGATGGACAGATTTTTAACCAGTAATGGAATCAAGTGTTGTGGGGATAAGGTGGGAAAGTCGAGTTGAGGAATATATCAGATCAACTATGATCTCATTGAATAGCAGAGAAGACTCGATGGGCTACTTTTGCTCCTACGTCTTATGGTCTGATTATTACTGATGGAAGGCTGCCCCATTTTCTTTCTCCCACTCTTCTTAAATAGTTTGCTACCCTCCATTTTGCAGGAACCGTTCTAAAATCTGTAGAATTTTGGAAGATAATCACCGATACATCCACTATCTCCATAGCTACCTCGTTCAACTGGGATGTAGTATATCAGGTCCTGGAGACTTAGCAACTTCCAGTCCTTACTGATTTCACCAATATATCCTTTTTATTAATGCCAATTTCCTCTTTCTCCCTGGTCTCTTGGATCTCTACTTTCTTGTATCTTCCTCAGTGAAGACAGGTGGATTCACTGCCATTTCTCGGTTCCCCAGTATTAGATCACAGAGATCGTGCCCCAATGCTTCTCGTGCTGGACGTTTAATGCAAGAGGACAGGAGTGAGCAAAATCCTCTTGTGAAATGCAAACACCTAAATGATCAATTATGCTACCTTTTGTCATCAGCCAAATGTATGTACATAAGAAGGATCTCACAAGGAGGACGAAGGGGCTGATGACAGCAGAAGAAACAAGGTGCATTTTGCTGAACACTTGACAATAACATTTCATTTGAAGTCGTAACTGTGGAGACCGCAATTGGGGGTCTCCCATTATCCACTATTCCTTTTCCAAGTCCACCTTCCACGCAATAATTCATTTACCAGGATTTGGGTCTGCATTTTCTTCTTTTCGTTTAGCATTTGTTGATTCCGATCCTCCTCTTCTTCTACTCTTGCCTCCATCTCATGAAGAATCTCCTCTAGCTCTTGCCTCTTGGATTCTAAGCGGACTCTCATTTCTTCCGCCTCAGCATATAGTTCTGTCTCAGCCTGCAGCTGTTCCTGCAGGCAAACTTTCTCCTCCATCATCTAAAAGACACAGAAAGGAGACAAACATTGGGGTAAGGTTACTGCGAACCATTTATTGCAGCTCTCAATATCAAAGTTATCGGGAAAACAACAATGGACATGAGTGGTGACATTTATGGGGGATTTCACAACGTTACTCTACCTCAGAGCTGGGATAGCCTATTAGCAAAATAAAAAATGACTTAACCATCCCTTGCACAGCTGTATCCCAGAACACATCTAAAATTTAACACAGCTCTCTTCAATCAGTCGTAAATATACAGAGTGAAGTATTTCACAAAATAATTATGATAATCTTTAGTGTCACAAGTAGGCTTACATTAACGAAAGAGAAAATGCTGGAAAATCTCAGCAAGTCTGGCAGCATCTGAGGGGAGAGAAAAGAGCTAACGTTTCGAGTCCGATGACTCTTTGTCAAAGCTGGGTTTACATTAACACTGCAATGAAGTTACTGTGAAAAGCCCCTAGTCGCCACATTCCGGCGCCTGTTCGGGTACACAGAAGGAGAATTCAGAATGTCCAAATTACCTAACAAGCATGTCTTTTGGGACTTGTGGGAAAAACCCGGAGCACCCGGAGGAAACCCACGCAGACATGGGGAGAGCGTGCAGACTCCGCACAGGCAGTGACCCAAGCCGGGAATCGAACCTGGGACCCTGGAGCTGTGAAGCAACAGTGCTAACCATTGTGCTACCGTGCCCCCTCCATATATTATACGAACAGTAAACATATTGTGTTTTCCATGTGAGTTATTGTAGGCATTTCAAATGAACAAAAAGGAGAAAATGCTTTACTCTTTACTGGATCCCTTGAAAAAACTCCTTTGAAAGATGGTCAGATCATAATCTTTAAGCCAACCGAAATGCATGCTTACTTGCAATTTGGCAGAACGTTACTGGGTGAACACTGTTATATGATGAAGTGGGATAGGTACATATGGTGCTGTGACCTTACCTGAGAGTGTTTCCTTTCAAGTTCTACAAGATTAACTTCTGCCTTCTGTTGCTTTTCTTTCGTTCTCTGCAGTTCGTCATCTTTCAGCTGCATTTCCTCTTCCTGACGTGTGACTTGCAGCAGTGGCTTAACCTGGACCCAGAAAGTAGACATGAGCATCTTTGAACAATACGTTTTACTCCGCAGAGAGTTCCTCGCTACATATCAGTAAGAACACCCCAGGCATCTTCTAATCCACAAAGGAAACTTCAGCTCAAACACTTAATGTGTGAATATTCATTTAGGCAACGGGAGGTATGTATCAAATCTTAATGCTGACACATAAACCATGTACGAGTAGATGCTAATTCAAATTTATTTTGGATACACTTAGAGGAATGTAAATATGAAGAATAATGAAAAATAAACATCTTGTGATGGACCCACCACTGCCCTGAGCATTTTCATTGCTTAACCATAGTGAACTACAACAGTGATCGGTTTTGTAAAGATATATTTTTATGGTCAGTAAATTTGTGCAGATTAGATGGAATGATCAAAGGAAGAAACTTATTTTTGGTCCTCAATGGGTAAACAAATTGTCTCTTACTATTTGTTATTGTTCATATCATAAACCTCTAAAATAGTTACAATATATTTTTTAAATGATGATCAAAGGGATTTCCTTCCTCCATCTGCTATTATTCATCATGAAGTTAATGTTAGTATCGAGGGTATCACCTCACTGTGACATTATGGGAAATGTTCAGAATACAAAGGATTAATTTTGTATCATAATAAACCACTAGATGGAGCTAGATGCAGAACTATATAAAGCACTGACTCTCAGGCTTCTGGGAGAAGGCGGGAGAAGAGAGCATCGGAGAAGTGAGAGAGATCAGAATACAGTTATAGATAGAGAGTGCGGAGACTAGTGTTAGTTGAGTGTAGATTACTAGATTATTGTTTACTATCGGAGTAAGTGGTCGAGCTTTAATAAAAGTAGTGGAAATAAATGTTAGCTTTGTTAATGAACTTAGCTTCTGTGGACGTTGTGAACTCTACAACATGCATCCTGAGAACAAGAATCACAAAGAACACCACACTCACTTCATACCCATGGTGGTCTCTTGTCTAACATTAGAAAATATGCTTTAAAAAAAATCCTTTAAGAAATTAGCAAGCAGACAAAAGTTATCTTGAACAAACCTTAGTGAATAGTCTCCACCATTGCCAGTTTCGCAGCTTCAGGTAAGCAGCACAATTTCTCTGGATGACTTTCATAGCAGTCAGCTGTTGTTGTCTCTTAGCAAAGGCCCTGGAATCAGTCAGAGAATGATTAACATTCTGCACTCACACATTCGGACAACAATTCAGAAATCCAATGGTGCACAATCAAGTACAAAATGATGGGTGAACTTTTTAAATCAAACTAATATGGGGTACATTTCAAAATATGAGAAGGTGCTGGTGCAGAAAACCCAAATTTCTCACTTTCTGGCCAGGTAGCCACGGCTCCGAGCTTGGAAAGAAATGATGACATCGGTAATTTTCAAATCTCTCTCCTCTTCCAGGTGAGCCAGTACGCCAGTTCGGAAGAAGATCTTACTCTGTCCAATCCTGAACAGGTTAGAATCGAGTTCCAGGGCTTTAATCTAAAATGGTCACAATGTGTTTTAATAACAATTCAGAATCTCCATTTATTAACCAAAAGAAAAATTACAGTAAGAAGTCTGACAACACCAGGTTAAAGTCCAACAGGTTTGTTTCAAACACAAGCTTTCGGAGCGCAGCTCCTTCCTCAGGTGAATATCCAACAGGTTTGTTTCAAACACGAGCTTTCGGAGAATATTCACCTGAGGAAGGAGCTGCGCTCCGAAAGCTCGTGTTTGAAACAAACCTGTTGGACTTTAACCTGGTGTTGTCAGACTTCTTACTGTGCCCACCCCAGTCCAACGCCGGCATCTCCACATCAAAAGAAAAAGCAAGCATCTTTTCACCAAAACTGCTGGAGGGATTTGCACTAAACCACGTTGCTAAGGCAATTTTTTTTTATTTGATCAGTTGCAAATGCATTCTGTGCGATTGAGAAAATGGAGATTACGAGAAGAGGTTGCTATCTCCCTTCTCGATGTATTTATCACCCAATTGCTGCTTTAGTCAAAAAGCTAATATCCAGCATATTTATCTAATAATTAGCGATTAATGAGCAGTTGAAGTAGACAATTTTCTTTTTTAGACAATGTGGAAGATTCAGCACAATCTGGAAATGATTGTTCGAGTGCAATGGCCTTAAATTTTCCAATCCAAAAATAGCAAAGATGTTCCTGATGTCCAGTGTCAATGCATTAATGGCAATAACTGAAAATGCATCAGATGTTGTATAGCCGATTTAAGTGCATCTTTTGAATGCACCCACTCGAATCTTTTTGGGCATGTTCAACTTTTTATCAATTCCAATGGGAAATTGGCAGCAAATACACGGGGGGGGGGGGGTTATGGCTCCTCGGCAAATATCTAACTTCCAACTATCCTGTTATCGAGTGAAACTACCTGGTAGTGGAATGGAAGTTTCAGCACAATCTGTCTAGCTCTTGTTTATTTCCAGCATCACATTACATACCATAAGTGCACAAGCCTGTTTTCCATCCATGAATCCTTTTGGAATAGCACCTGGAGTTAGGATTTCATATCTAAAAGAAACATTATAGATTAATACTTCACTATATTTATCTAGCCTACGTTTACAGATAAGGCAATGCAAGTGGTTTCTGCGCAAGAACGTCTCGAAGATGAGACACTGTTTGCAGGGACATTTCACCTTATGAATGATACAAAGTTTTGTGTCATCTTCAAATTTTGCCCTCCACCCCGAATCCAGGCCATTGATACAGTGAAGAAAAGCATTATAAACAAAATTCTTATACATTAAGTGCTCCCTCACAGATATTTAGAATAGGGGTTGCAACTACATTGAGACTATTTGTTCAGCCTTCTGTTATGACGCTTTGGTTAAGAAAACTGACATTGGAATTATCAACAACTGAAGCTGTCGCTACTGACAAAATTCCACTAACCTTTGGCGGAACTCCTGGAAGATAATCCTATTAGGGAATCCTTGACGGCAGATCCGGATTCCTTCCAGAACACCATTGCACCGGAGCTGCTCCAGAACCAGGTGCGCCTCAAGTTTGCCAGCCTGTCGGAGCAAAGTTCTTCTTAGTTAAGTTCAATGGAGTGCAGGAGCTTGTAAACTTGGATGGAGATAGCAGAGTGAAACAGTAGGTCTTTTCCTGTCTGCCGTTGCACGTATGTTACAAACTTTATACCTCCTTTAGTATTTTTGACGTGCAAATTGAACATGTTAGTCCATTTGTAAGAAATTCATTAATTCACAGTCATAATGAAGATATTAACCTGCTCTGTTGGCTGCTTCAGTTAAAAGGGAACTGATTTAAAATTAATCTAATGCTTTTGTTAAATTAACAGAAAAAGAAATTCCATATCAGCTTGTTACTAATATTGCACAAGGCAGCCCCAATCGATTCATCTTCATATTTTAATGATTTCCTGTAATTTCCAATAGCCCCTTACTCAATTAATTGCACGGTTCCTTCAGTGTCGTGAAATAAATACCCATGATCCTGGTGCGCGGGGGGCGGGGGGGGGGGGGGGGGGGGGGGGGGGGGGGGGGGGGGGGGGGGGGGGGGGGGGGGGGGGGGAGCACCGGGTTTCGCTTTACGCAGACGACCTGCTAATGTATATTTCGGACCCGCTAGAGGGGCATGCGGATCCTATGGACTTTGGGAGCTTCTCGGGGTACAAGTTGTACGTGGGGAAAAGTGAGCTGTTTGTAATCCACGCTAGGGGTCAGGAGGGGAGACTGGGAGAGCTGCCACTCCAGATGGTGGAGCGGAGCTTTCGTTACCGAGGTATACAGGTGGCTAGGAACTGGGATGCCCTACACAGGCTCAATCTGTCTCGGCTTGTAGAGCAGATGGAGGGAGACTTTTAAAAGGTGGGACATGCTCCTGCTTTCCCTGGCGGGAAGGGTGCAGACCGTGAAAATGACGGTCCTCCCCAGATTCCTGTTTGTTTTCCAGTGCCTTCCCATCTTCATCCCCAAATCCTTCTTCCAGCGGGTGAACAGGATTATCATGGGATTTGTGTGAGACAACAAGACCCCGCGAGTAAAAGACAGTCTTTGGAGCGCAGTCCGGGGGTTGGGGGGGGGGGGGGGGGGGGGGGGGTGTTAGTGCTTCCGAGTTGCGGCTGGAGGCGGCGTCATGCAAAGGCACCGCTGCCATTCTCGCCGGCACGATACACCACAAGCCCGGTGGTGACGGCGGCACTGAGGGTCTGGGGCCAGTGGAGAAGGCACAGGAAGGAGGAGGGGGCCTCAGTTTAGACTCCGATACGGAATAATCATAGATTTGTTCCGGGCACGATAGACCGGGGGGGGGGGGGGTTTTCAAAGTTGGCACAGGGCAGGCATTGATAGGATGGGGGACCTGTTCATAGATGGTTACCCTAGCTTGGAGGTGCAGTAGGAGAAATTCAGTCTGCCCCCTGGAAACGCCTTCAGATACCTTCAAGTCCGCGACTTCCTCAAAAAAACAGGTGGGGACATTTCCGTTGCTACCCCCTCATAGGATTCAGGACAGGGTGGCATCTGGGTAGGGGAGGGATAGGTGTCGGACATCTACCAAGAACGGCAGGAGGCGGAGGAGGCCCTAGTGGAGGAACTGAAGGACAAGTGGGAGGAGGAGCTGGGTGAGGAGCTAGATGAGGGCCTGTGGACGGATGCCCTGGGCTGGGTAAATTCCTCATGTGCCAGGCTCAGCTTAATTCAGTTTAAGGTGGTACACCAGGCTCACATGACGACGGTGAGAATGAGCAAGCTCTTTGAAGAATTCTGGCAGGGCTTCGCTGAGGACCCGGGTTCGATCCCGACTCTGGGTCACTGTCCGTGTGGAGTTTTCACATTCTCCCCGTGTTTGCGTGGATTTCGCCCCCACAACCCTAAAAATGTGCAGGGTAGGTGGATTGGCCACGCTAAATTGCCCGTAATTGGAAAAAATTAATTGGGTACTCTAGTCTAGAGTTTCTGCTTGTGTATTTCTGGTAGACTGATGCATTGTTACTCAGCACATGGCTGCAATGTGACAATGAATGTGGCACCCCGTTCACATCACAATTACTTCCTAGATCTTTATGGATAGTATAACAATCTTTCCAAACAACTTATTTTTCTGTTTGGGAATGCTCACGTGCAAAATTGGAGCTGTCCCATACCACCGACATTCGGAATAAAACGGAGAGTGAATCATATGAACTTACCCTCTTTTCGTGGTTTGGAATGATACAGCGCACAAAGTTGGGGCTGGTGTTTCGCAATGTCGTCATGAGTTTGCCCAGTTGCTCCTTGTATAACTGTCCCACCGTGCGGAACATCCCCTTCTTGGTTTTTGAGGCACCCTGGATACTTTCACTCATTTTAGCTACTTGGTCCAATCCAACAATACGGTCCACTTTAAAATATAAATGGGATATAATAAGTTTTGACAGTTTGCAGAGTTTGGGGTGTTGCTGATGACAGTATTAAACAGGAGGAAAAGGAGGCCATTTATTGCCATGTGTCCATTCTGCGAAATCATGGTTGACCTGTGGCCTAAACCATATGCCCATCTTCACCAAGTGAATCGCCACACTTTTGATTTCCCTTTGGGGAATAGTGGGGAGGTGATGGGAGTGCACATTCTCAGCCCATTGAACCACATCATGGCCTCACCTTCCGTGGCCAACAGGTCCTGATGCGGGACTTGAACGCAGAGCTTCTGGCCCAGTGGTAGGGACGTTTCCACAGCACCACCTACACAAGCCACAATCCCGGAATAATCTGGGTTCGCAAAAATCTATCAATCCCAGATTTAAAATGAACAATTGAGCTAGAACTGCCATTTGTGGGATTGGATTCCAAACCTCTCCCAGTCTTTGCAAATAACGATATTTTCTAGTTGTGCTGCTGAAAATGTTTCGCAGTCATTTTCAGACACGGTCCCCAGCTCAAAACATCTCAACCAGCAGAAACGGTTTCTCTCCAACTACCCCATCAGTTCCCATATCTTGTAAACATGGATCAAACCACTCCTTAATCTTTGAAATTACAAAAAATACAAACTTATTCTGTGCAATCCCTTTATGCAATTTAGCCCATTGGGGTTCAGGGATCATTTTAATACATCTTTGCTGGGTCAATTCTCCAAGGCCAATATATCCTTCCAAAGGTGAGGTGTCTAAAGGGGCCAGTTTAGCACACTGGGCTAAATCGCTGGCTTTTAAAGCAGACCAAGGCAGGCCAGCAGCACGGTTTAATTCCCGTACCAGCCTCCCCGAACAGGGGCCAGAATGTGGCGACTCGGGGCTTTTCACAGTAACTTCATTTGAAGCCTATTTATGACAATAAGCAATTTTCATTTTTTCATTTTAGAAACAAACACTATTCCAGGTATGGCGAGCTGGGGCTTTGTACAGGAACTTGTACATCCTAAAATAATATTTTTCCTTTAAGATTAATCTGAACTGTGTAATAACTGATGAGTCATTCAGTGGTTCTCTTGTCAGGAGAGTCGGTTTTCTACAATGACAGAACAGGCTGACTGCCATCTACATTGAACTGTCATAAGGCCGATGAAATAGTTAAGTCACTAAGGTTTGTTCAAGATAATTTTGGAAAACTACATTAATGTGGGTTTCTTCTGGGAAGTCAGAGATTGTGGGGGCAATTTAATGGAAAGCACAGCTCACTAATGCAGGAAGAGTACCTGCAGATCGGGTCAGACCGTTCAAACCCCCTCAGCATCCCCAATGTGCCCACTGGACCCCACCACTGCACTCAACTTACCTCTTCCAGGGTCCTCGAGACCCCCCCTCCCCCCACCTCTTGAGGGCAAGGCACCCCAGGCCTGACCCCTGGCATGGGCAACGTATCTTTTCTTTTAATAAACATACTAATTTGCTGAAGTTTGAAAGTTACTGGAGTCCTGTGCTTTTGTGTTCAGTAGCTTGCCCTCCTCGTTTCTACAATGCAAAAGTAAATTACAATCAGCCGAGATGGATTTTAATTGGATATCCAGCTGGCTCAGTATCTGCATCAGCTGTGGTCGTGACAAAAGGTCTTTATTTTTTGATTCCTCTCTCTGATTTCAAGTGAATATGTATATTTTGTAAAAACGTCTGAAATGGGGAGGATTGTGTAGCCCAGCATTGACATTGCGCTGATCTCAATGAGCCAAAAACACACCCAGAAGGTTCTTTTTAAATAGTAATTAATGGTTTATATTTTCCTGCTGAATTCAGTCTTATCAATAATGTTCTCACCATCTCGCCACAGTTCCGCTACATGTCTATCAGATGATATGTTCAGCAGGGAGGTGACGTTATCATTTAATGGATCCATATTCTTGGTTAGCCAATTTCCAGCATTGTAAGGGACCTGAAACAAGACCGTTAACATCTTAGGAGTTTCCATTGTTTCATTATGTTTACTCGACTCCGTGGTCTGTACTAAATGAAAGCAGATTATTGACTGAAATTGTTGTCTGAACAATTCCTCAGAATTTCCTCCACCCCCCCCCCCCCCCCCCCCCCCCCCCCCCCCCCCCCAAGACACGACATTTGTTTATTTTCTCTGCAACACAGATCCAGGACCCCAGCCTCACCCAGGGGAATCGGTCACGAGGCTGACACCAGCTTTACTCAATTACACAACTTTGCTGATGGACGGACAATTCAATCAAATCATGATCCTAATTGACTTGTATGTCAAGGCCAAAGAAATAGAAAGAAAATGATGGCCAGTTTAATTTAATTTCAACATTCTAAGTCCCAGGGCAGCACGGTGGCACAGTGGTAGCACTGCAGCCTCACTGCGCTGAGGTCCCAGGTTCGATCCCGACTCTGGGTCACTGTCCGTGTGGAGTTTGCACATTCTCCCCGTGTCTGCATGGGTTTCGCCCCTACAAACCAAAGATGCGCAGGGTAGGTCGATTGGCCATGCTAAATTGTCCCTTAATTGGAAAAAATGAATTGGGTACTCTAAATTTTTTTTAAAAACATTCCGAGACCGGAAAGCAAAAATGGATTTTAAAGAAGCTGCTTCCTTTGAGGAGGACCATCGATTTTGACAATGGCCAATCAGTGCAGCTTCCGGTCGGCCATCTTACTCATTTCCGGTCTGCAAAGATTGATTATAAAATTTATCTATTGCACATGAGATTTACCAGGATGTTGTCTGGGCCGGAGTGTTTTAGCTGTGAAGAGAGGCTGGTTTTGTTCTCCTTCGAGCAGAGAAGGCTGGGCGGGGGGGGGAGAACGACGTGATTGAGATGTATAAAATAATGTGGGCCATAGACAGGAAGAAATGTTTCCCCTTGGTAAGGGGGCAAATAACTAGGGAGCATGGATTTAAGATAAAGGACAAGGGGGATTTGAGGAAGCGCGTTTTCACGCAGAGGGTGGTGGGAATCTGGAACTCGTTGCCTGAAAGGGTGGGAGAGGCAGGGACCCTCACAACATTTGAGAAGCATTTAAACGAGCACTTGGAAATGCCACAGCACACAAGGTCATGGACCAAATGCTAGATATTGGGATTAGAATAGATCGGTGCTTGATGGTCGGCACAGACACGTGGGCTGAAGGGCCTCGTTCTGTGCTGTAAAACAATGACTCTAATTATTATAATGCACAATGTTTACTTGGACACATTTCACAGGTTAGGTTTTGAAAAGATATACACCTGCCATCCTGTAGCCTTGACTACTTGGTTCCTACCTTTCCCGCGTAGTGAACAATACAGAAGTCTCCTTTATCCTTCAGTTGTTTAGGTTTGGAAAACTTTGTGTGGTTGCCCAGTTCTTGAACCACCTTCTCCACAAATGATTTGTCTGTGGCCTTGGGGAACCAACATTCTTCATCGAGCAAGGCCAAAATACCTGGTGGGTTCGTCTGAAAATCAGATCAAGAGAAAATACTTAGCAGACTTAGTAAGTAAAACAAAAATCATCGATAAGGTTTCCTAAATATTAGTTTGTTGAAGAGACACGGTCTAAAAAGGTTTGTTTCTGCAACCCGAGGCAATGTGGTTATGAGGATGGATTAGTACTTTGACATTCCCGAGTGGATTTGTTTCTGTAGGTTTACACTGAATGGCCTATTTCAGCCATATTTCACTTGCGATCCATCCAATCCCAATATACAGTTTCTCAACAACGCCCAGGTGTCAGTGCACAAAACTGCTTAACCAACACGGATGAGATGATGCTGATCTATTTTATTTTCTATAGCTCACCAGTCTTTCAATCAGTTCAATGCAGGGCTGCAGATCCAGGCCAAAGTCAATGAAGTTCCACTCGATCCCCTCTCTCTGGTACTCTTCCTGCTCCAGAATGAACATGGTGTGGTTGAACAACTGCTGTAGCTTCTCATTGGTGTAATTGATACAGAGCTGTTCAAAGGAATTGTCCTGTAAATAAATATAAAATAACTTTCAATATGAATGAGTATTTCGGCAGTGTTATTGATACTCTACGGGATATGCATATATTGTTTAGAGAAGTTGCAATAGCTGTAAAATCAGGTGAAATTAGGACTTTGGAAACATCCATCACTGATACACAAACTTTAATTTACTTTGAGCAGTGGCAACATGTGTACAGCTCATTAATTGAAGATATGCAAGGGTGTACAAATAGGGAATTTAAAAAAAAATAAATTTAGAGTAACCAATTATTTTTTCCAATTAAGGGGCAATTTAGCATGGCCAATCCACCTACCCTGCACATCTTTGGGTTGTGGGGGTGAAACCCACGCAAACATGGGGAGAATGTGCAAACTCCACACGGACAGTGACCCAGAGCCGGGATCGAACCTGGGTCCTTGGCGTCGGGAGGCAGCAGTGCTAATCAAATAGGGAATCTTTTTGTGCAAGTCGTAATATCGATAATACTCAGCTGAGGATCATTAACTCCCATCAATCTTCACTGCCCATTGGAATTTCTTCCCAGCACAAAAACATTTACAATGAGGGGAATTTCTGTGCGCGTCTCCCAATTTCCTGCCATAACTTCAGCAGAAAGTTTGCAAAGCGCCAGAGAAACAACATTAACGGCTGTTTTCAGCTTTCTGTGCAGTTCCTTTGGGGTGTCTGTTGCTCTTTCACCAACATTCTGGCTGCTGATCATAAGGAGCTCTGTGGAAATTGCAAATTAACCTGGTGATTGAACACCGCTGATGGCATTCCGGATAGATGGCATAGAGTTTTAACAAAAATAGATATGGGATTTATCTCCAATAATTTGTCCTAGAGTATTGAACATTTATCTTCATCATGTGATTTGCATGAGAAAATGCATTCTGATCTGCCAATTGGAAAGACAAATTTGTTGGGTGTTTGCTGCATAAACTGTACATTTGGAAAACGGGAGCAATTAGATTAGAGTGTAACAGCTGTTACAATCCCAAACCACGCCCCCATATTTAGTACAATTCCAGACAAAACCCTCAAATTTCACCATGGAACCTGTAACCTTTATCGTTAAAGTAGAGAAAATTGGAAATCCCAGTTACTCACCAAGAGAATCAAGCTACAAGATTCCACTGTTTTCAAAAGAATAAATTTTTACCATACATGAGTTAATAAAGCAAACAGTCAATGCTATCTATCTTATACCGTAACATCCAGAATAAACATGAAGAAAACATGAATTGGCACGCAAACTGTGGCTGATCATACCACATTAAAATGGCAGACGCAAACGCAACGAAGAAAGGTTCCTCACATTTTCTCAAAAACCAGCCAGATGCCAGTGAGGCACAAAAATTCTTAAACTCGGTCTTTCTCTTGAGGGACCGCAGCTCCTCTCTTTCACATATATAGATTCTGATTTCCCGCAACAGCTGTTCCAACTCAGACTGCCCCAACGACTGCTTCCCTTCCATTTGCTCAATCTCTTCTGCGGAGACTGCATCATAGTGGAGCTCCAAGTTTTGAATCCCAGCGGCATCCCCGACCCATTTTCTCTGAGCCCAGCGTCCTCGGCCTTCCTCTGTGTCTGCTCCCAATGTGCTGCTTTTCACTAACTCCTGAACTGATCTGTGAGACTTATTAATATCCCCCAACAGGATCTGCTCTTGTTCCCAGGTAGAATGTAATGTCTCCAGGGTGGGTATATTCTGAACCTTAAATATTACAATCTCCAGTCACCCAGTTATCACTCCCCACTGGTGTGAAGTTATTGTGACTCCCCCCCCCCCCCCCCCCCCCAACACACACAGACAAAAATATAAATTTCACCACACAGCTGTCTATATGACAAATGAACAGCTGTCTATATGACAAATGAATACCTGGAATATCTCGAAGCCAGCAATATCAAGAATTCCAAGGAATGTGGCTCCTTGTCTCTTAGTCCTGTCCAGAGCTTTATTGATACGAATAAGCAACCAACGAAACAGACGTTCGTACATTGCTTTGGCCAAAGCTTCCACTGCAAAGTCAGCCTGTAGCAGAAATAATTATTTGCATTGTTGAAATGTTCAAATGCAGAATTAAATAGACACTAACAAGCAATTTCAGGTTACGAGTTGGCTTTACAATGTGGTTCTAGAAGCTATAGATATTCAAATGCAGGGACCTGCCCACTGCAGGCAAAAGGAACATGTTCAAGCATTGAACCTTTTTAGAATTAAACAAAAGCACGGGGGTCAATAACTCCCTGGTGTATACTCCTCCACCAGAATCGATTTGCCAACCAATCAGCAGCCTTTTCTCATACAAGGGTGATCCCTTCGAAATGTTGCATCAGTCCTGATGAGTGCAAGCTGAAAAGCTTCCACAGCATGTCTCCTGCAATACTTGGGTGGAGACTGCAAAATTTAGAAACTGCCAGGAAATTCAGACTAAGAAGTCTATTTTAACGTGACTTCATGCAACATTAGTTCCGAATTTCAAATTGTATCGTGATTCCAAACATTGATTTCATTTTTGTTTTAATATCATTATACATAGTCTCGGTGCTCTGCGGTGGAGAACACTGAGTACAGAGCAGCCATATTTCTGTGACAACTCTCTGTCAATGTTTGACTGGAGGGTGTTGTAATACTCTGGTCAGGCTCTGGTCAGGCTCACTGCAGAGAGATTCCTCCCAGGATCTTCTCAACATAATCTATGAAGCATTCATAGGGCAGCACGGTAGCATTGTGGATAGCACAATCGCTTCACAGCTCCAGGGTCCCAGGTTCAGTTCCAGCTTGGGTCACTGTCTGTGCGGAGTCTACAAATCCTCCCCGTGTGTGCGTAGGTTTCCTCCGGGTGCTCCGGTTTCCTCCCACAGTCCAAAGATGTGCAGGTTAGGTGGATTGGCCATGATAAATTGCCCTTATTGTCCAAAATTGCCCTTAGTGTTGGGTGGGGTTACTGGGTTATGGGGGTAGGGTGCTCTTTCCAAGAGCCGGTGCAGACTCGATGGGCCGAATGGCCTCCTTCTGCACTGTAAATTCTATGATTATCTATGACATACTAGTATGTTCCAGTTAAGAATTACAAAATTGCAATAAATGATATTTATGCAAAACGCATTCAATAGATTAAATATGATCAGTGCACAAGGGCGAAAGATCTAGTGGTCAAGTGGGATGAAGAGAGGTGGGGGAATGTACCTGTGGGTCCAAGAATAAAAGAACAAAGAACTTCAGCACAGGAACAGGCCCTTCGGCCCCCCAAGCCTGTGCCGACCATGGTTCCTGCCTAAATTAAAAGCGTCTACACTTACGGAGTCCGTATCCTTCCATTCCCACCCTATTATATTTGTCTAGATGACCACTAAATGTCGCTATCGTACCTGCTCCCACCACCTCCCCATATATTTACCACCCTCTGTGTAAAAACTTGCCTCACACATTTGTTCTAAACTTTTCCCCACACACTTTAAACCTATGTCCCCTCGTACTGGACTCTCCTACCCTAGGAAAGAGCATCTGACTATCCACTCTGTCCATGCCACACATAATCGTGTAGACAATCTTGTGTCATCATCGGCCTCCTTGGCCTGTAAATACAATGCATATATGTAATTCAAACAGAACGGTTTGTTCGGTTACGATTATAAGGCAGGAGAATGGGGAGGAGCAAAATATCCGCCATGATTGAATGGCAGAGCAGACTCGTGGGCCGACTGTTCTATGGTCTCCAACTTAAGGCACTACAACGCAAGGTTTGGAAATTCTTTTTACCTGCTCTTTGGTCTGGGCTTTCTGAACATAATCACGTCCAACTTTGATCCGTGGACTCAGGATTGCTCTGGTGAAATCGGTCACATTCATCCCCAACAGGTGGCACACCTTCTGAGCAACTTTCGGAAAAGAGATGACAGAACCAGTTATAGGCACAACCCTTCCAGCTTTATGTCTTGGGAAAAGGGGTGTGTGTAAAATGTGTACCTGTATTGTCCGGCATTGAAGCCTGGTCAGTACTTCTCTCCTTTTTGAAGGAAATATTTCCCAGCTGAAGCACGGATGAAACAACCTTGAATATAGCTGGAAACATCAGAAGATTTAAATATCAGCACTAGCTGGGTTACATCGCACTGTAATATAAACAATTCCACTAACTTTCCATCACTTTGCTTTGAAATGTAATTCAGACTGCAGCATCCTTCCAAATCAGGCTTTGGCTGCCGTGCAAGCTTAACATGCACAAGGGCGATGCTTATTTAAACAAATCTGCTGAAAAGATGCCTCTTTGACATGCTTGTAAAATACGGGAAGGAACGCTCATGGTTCTAGAGTGTAAATATGACGGAACAAAGTCATTGCTACAACTTATCGCCAATGAAGAAAATAGGATTACTGAGTGTTGGTAATGAACAGAGTATCGCTCTGCCCTGGACACATAAGCAAACACCTCCGTGGAGAAGGAGTTCCTAACTAGCCACACTTTGAGGAATACTAGACGCCTGGAGAGAGCGCGATCTGAACAGATTCTTTACTGTTCCTTCGGCATGATTTTGTTTTAAAAGCCACGTTTTTATATTTGCGCTCATAGATTGACATTTGTGGGCATAAAGGTTTTGAATGGATTGACCCTTTATGTAAACGTGATCTGATGATAGATTTCAAGAAAGTCAGTGCTGATACTGATTATACTCGCTGAGGGCAGCACGGTGGCGCAGTGGGTTAGCACTGCTGCCTCACGGGGCCGAGGTCCCAGATTCGATCCCGGCTCTGAATCACTGTCCGTGTGGAGTTTGCACATTCTCCCCGTGTCTGCGTGGGTTTCGCCCCCACAACCCAAAGATGTGCAAAGTATGAATTGGGTATTCTGAATTTAAAAAAAAAGTATACTCGCTGATGTTTCTAACCTGCGTTGTTCTGGCCACCTCGTCCTAAATGTGAGACGAAATCTGTTTGGAAGTCCAGTTCTGATGTGCTGTCTCTGGCAGGATGGGGTGGGGGGGGCTGAATCTTTGGATTTGTCCCCAAAAAATGCCAACATTTAACCAATAGCACAGACATAATAAAGCGTCTTTTATTCTTGGTTTACAGTTTGTAGCATTTACAGGGTCAAAGGTCCAATCCTGGACTGATTTAAATCAAGGTTGTAACCGCTTGACATTTACTTGCTGCCATTCGCTTGCAAATGAATTTAAATGTCGAAAGTTATTTATAGCTTGTATACAAATGCCGCATCTGTATGTAATCTATTGCAAAAGAGGAGCCTCCTGTGTGAGTTTGGATCACCATAAAGGTACTTTTAATTTGTTCCCCATCAGGTTTCCTTACGCAGATTGCTCCTTTCTACCTTCATTTTGGCAGACTTTCCATCTACTGTGCCAAGACAACAAACACACTATTCACCAAATGAGAAGTTGATGCACTTTGTCTGCTGTTGGCCCTGTTTCACTATCCTTTCTACCAAACACCATTTATGGACATTCTGCATTGCAGCAGTCATCTGAGCTGATAATACTTCTGGTGTTTTTGCCGTGGATCCAACAGCCCATTTTTAGTGAGGCCTCCAAATCTTCATAACCAAAGACACCTTGGCCCATCCATCTGAAACGGTGGCAAGATATTTTCGCTCAGGATAAACAATTGCCCGAAAAACATGTCACAACGCGAGAACTCCCTTCCTTTTAAAAAAAAATTTAGTGTACCCAATTAATTTTTTCTCATTAAGGGGCAATTCAGCGTGGCCAATCCATCTATCCTTCACATCTTTAGGTTGTGGGGGCGAAACCCACCCAAACACGGGCAGTGACCCAGAGCCAGGATCGAACCTGGGACCTCGGCGCTGTGAGGCTGCAGGGATAACCCACTGTGCCACCGTGCTGCCCGAGAACTCCCTTCCTAACAGCACAGTGGGTGTACCTACACCACATGAACTGCAGCGGTTCAAGAAGGCGGCTCACCACCACCTTCAAGGGCATTTGTGAATGGCCAACAAATGACGACACTCCGTGAAAGAATGAAAAAAAGCATTATGGAAGGGCACAGATAATGTGGATAGCCATTCGCCCCATAAACTACCAAACGTGAAGAAACACTTGCACTCTGGTGCAGTCGGGGCTGGTTTAGCATAGTGGGCTAAACAGCTGGCTTGTAATGCAGCACGGTAGCACAAGTGGATAGCACGGTGGCTTCACAGCGCCAGGGTCCCAGGTTCGCTTCCCTTTTGGGTCACTGTCTGTGCGGAGTCTGCACGTTCTCCCCGTGTCTGCGTGGGTTTCCTCTGGGTGCTCCGGTTTCCTCCCACAGTCTACAGACGTGGGTGGATTGGCCACGATAAATTGCCCTTAGTCACCAAAAAGGTTATGAGGGGTTATTGGGTTACGGAGATAGGGTGGAAGTGAGAGCTTAAGTGGGTCGGTGCAGACTCGATGGGCCAAATGGCCTCCTTCTGCATTGTATGTTCTACGTTCTACTCATAACGTTTCCGAGAACAAGGTCAGCATATGGGTTCAATTCCCATACCAGCCTCCCCGAACAGGTGTCGGAAAGTGGCGACTAGGGGCTTTTCACAGTAACTTCATTGAAGCCTACTTGTGACAATAAGTGATTATTATTATAAATTCGCATTCATTTTTACACACAATACAACAACATTTTCTCCCAAATCAATTACTTTGCAGCAGCAGCACAGATGGCAGGAACCCTCTGGTATCTAACCCAAGTGGCCACCCTTCACTTTCAAGCCAAGTCAACAGAATATTCTTCAATGGAGTGCGTCACAGGAAAGATCATCAACCAACATCTAGGTATCCCGATTACCCAGCAGGTATCAATGGGCAGCAGGGAAGCTGAGTTAACCCTTCCCTTTGCCTTGCCCTGGAAATTGGAGACTGTATTCTTGCTGCTGCCTAAGCTGAAAGCTGCAAGTTTAGCACAGACTGGGAATCTTAAACCTGGGACATGCACTCCACCCGGTCCTTGCTGAATTGCTTTGACCCTCAGCTCCGCAAATTGTGATCCTGCCGTTTAAATCTCTCCATGACCTTGCCCCTCTCCCATCTCTGCAACGTCCTTCAACCCTGCCAGAAATCTCCATTCCTCCAAATCTGGCCTATGGTGCACCAAATCCTCTCTCTGCCTCGAGATGGACGACTCTTCAATCTCTTGTCTAGGCTCCAGATATTGCAATTCACCCTCAACCTTTTCACACTTCCACAAGCGACGAAACGGCCATTAACTCTGTAAAGAGGCAATCCATGATTGTGGGCTTGAAACTCCGTGGAAATCTCCTCATTTCCAATGGTAATGTGGGGTTGGAGGGAATGGAAACCAGGAGAACTCCTATGGGAAATCAGGCTCATTTTGTAGATCCGTTCCTAGAATTCCGAATAATTTCAAGTTTATTCAACATGTCTGACGTCTACATTTTAACCATTAGCAGTCAGCTGAGTTCAGAAAACCTGAAACCCAAATGGTTCTTACATGTTTGCTCGTCACATGAGAATCCCATAATAGTCATGGCTTCTGAAGTCTCCTCGAACATATCTTTATCATCCTGTCCTGGGATAGTAACGTGACCATTGGATAAAAACCTGTAGTTTTTGAATGGTTCCAGCAGTAAGTCCTCTGCCAATTGCAAACAAGAGAGTAAGTCAAAATTCCCGCTCCTTTGTGAACACAGTGAGGCCTTGTACAAACAGAATAGTTACACTCACCCTTCATTTTCACGCCAGAACCAGCCAGAAGGTAATAGAAAATATGGAATGTCCTTTCTTCTGTGGCTTGCCGAATAGCCCGGGACTTTTCAAGCAAATCTAATTGTTACAGTTAAGTTAATAAATTCATTTCAGGTTAGACCTTAAATAATCTTATTTTGCAGCAATAATTCTTGGCAAGGGAAAATTAAATGTAAAACATATTTGAAGTTGACCTGTAATTCCAAACAATACTTTGCCCTGCTGCAGTTATCTATTTTTATCCATATGTTCCCAGGAAGCATTTTGCACAGAGGTTTAATTCGCATTGGGGGAGATTCTCTGGCCGCGACGTGCCCGGTGGCGATCCCACTATGCCGCGAGAGCCCCAAAACGGGATTTGTGCCGGGCGCCAAACAGTTTGCCATTTTCCGGCCTGCTCCAGCCGGTGTGATCCGGATCCCGCCCAGAAACCTGATCAAACTTCATTTGCGAGATTGAAGTCGAATACGGCGGCAGCTTGGAGTCACCCACTCCACCCAGGGTCACCCACCCCACCCCACCCAGGGTCACCCACCCCACCCAGCGGGAATTCACACGGACATCTTTCAGCCCTGTTCTACAAAAACGGAGACCAAACACCATAGACATCGAGGGGGGAGCGAGGTGGTGAGTGTTGTGTTCTGCTGCTTCGGATAACACCGGCTGCTACTTGATGCAGTCATAACTAAAGGATGCTCCAGGCTCTGAAATGAGTTCAACGTGTTTATTGAACTATTAACACAGTTCTCAAATGAGTTCGACTCTCTGCTAATCTAACTGTAGTAACTCAGTCTAACTGTACCAGCTTGCTCTAAGCCACGTGCTGGGGTGTGATGCTGCTGATCAACCCTGTCCAACTCTCTAGATGTCTGTCTGTGGAAAGAGGCAGGGTGTGAGTGCCTCATCCCTTTTATAGTGTTTATGTCATGTCCCCTTGTGTGGTGATGCCACCTCTGAGTGTCCTGACTGCCCATTGGTTGTGTCCTATTCTGAGTGTTCATTGGTTGCACGGTTGCATATCATGGCAATGAGTGGCCGTCTCCACCTATGTCCATGTAACTCCAGGGTACCTTAGCTGCTGGCCCAGTGCTGTGCTGGGGGGCGGGGAATCCTTTAAGAGGATCTGGGTATGTGAAGCGTTGAAGCCATCTTTATACCAGTCCATCAGTAGCTGTGTGGTGCTCACTTGGTAGTGACCCAGAAGACTGTCCATTAATGTCACCCGAAGTATGTGTCTTTGTGTTGGTGGAAGGTGAGGTAACAGCTATGATGTACTGTCACTTCAGAGTTCTCCTCCCAGGGAGTCCCGTGGGTGGTGGGGGGTTTACTTCAGATGGCCTGGCCTCATGCAAGGGTCCTTCCTTCCGAAATAAAAAGTGTCTATACAGAAAAATATAGGCTCGAATGTGGACCTCCCCAGAAAGCCTACTGCCCGTGAGTGCTGTATGTTCTAACCTACAGGGATCCTGAATGGATGAATCTACAAAGAAGTCTGTAAACCAGATCTTTGATCAACAAGCGTGCTGTGAGGAGAATGTGCTAAAGAACCACCATTTTAAGCAAAGACTCTGATCATTTGACCTTCATCCTTATTATTTTTACCCCTTTTCACCCCTCTGCATTTGTCTGTCTTGTGTGTGGGTAAGGGTGGGGCAGTTAAAGGAGGTAGTAGATATTAGCTTGTTGTTATCCAATTGTATTTACAGCATATTTCATAATAGTTCTTGGTACAAATAAGCAGTAACTGTGTTTCATCTTACAAACCTGGTGACTGTAATTATTGGGCAGCGGAAGGCCGGAGACATTTTTATAAGAATTACAGTTCATTCACTGGTGTTGCGACTCGGGGCCACGCGTGGCTGGAATTGACCTCGCACCTGCCCAGGGTGGCGTAACACTCATCAGATTGTGATCCTGCAAGACAAGGGACAAGGGTCTGGGAAATAAACAACTCACTTGAGGCTAGGTCACTGGATGACGGTGCAGTGGATTCCCACTTCTCGGTGGGTGGCATGGTAGCACAGTGGTTAGCACTGCTGCCTCACAGCGCCAGGGACCCGGGTTCAATTTCGGCCACGAGTCACTGTCTGTGCGGAGTCTGCACGTCCTCCCCGTGTCTGCGTGCGTTCCCTCCGGCTGCTCCGGTTTCCTCACACAGTCCAAAGATGTGCAGGTTAGGTGGATTGGCCGTGATAAATTGCCCCTTGGTGTACAAAGGGTTAGGTGGGGTTTTGGGGATAGGGCAGGTTGTGGGCCTGGGAAGGGTGCTCCTTCTGGGGCGGGGGGGGGGGGCAGTGCAGAATCGATGGGCTGAATATTCTCTTTCTGCGCTGTAGGGATCCTTTGATTCAAGCGCAGGCCAATCTCGCTGCTGGTCACTGCTCTCTCCTCGGACTACCCAGTAATCTCCAGGGCCCCCTTCCTCATGTGGGGTGGGGAGGGGGTGGAGGAGGAGGAGGAGGAGTCCCAACTCTGGCATCATCCTGCCCCCCCCCCCCCCCACCATCTACTTCTCCCTTTCTCTTATTATGGGTTATCTTCTCCTTTGGGGACAAAGAGGGGATATTGTGAGCTGCATGCCTGGTGGGTTGGGGGGTGTCTATAGCAGGTGACATGTGTCAGCCAGTGGATTGTTCTGGCAGTGGGGTTGGGGGGAATGGAATTTAAGGCTGGCAGGTGGGACTGATGCCAGGAGGAGTGAGGTGGTAACGTAGCCTGGACTCTTGTACCAGGTCTTTCACCTTCTTCCTACATTGGACGGCGGTCTGCCTGGCCATGTTGCCCACACTCAGTCACTGCCTCCCAGGTGGGATTTGTCACCGTGCTCTGGGACCTCCTAACCCCTTGGGGGCACAGGGCGCCCGTCTCTCCCCCATGGCATCCAGAAGCCTGGCCAGGTCTGCCTCCAGAAATCGAGGAGGTCTCCCGCTGCAATAGAATCATACAGTGCAGGGCGCCATTCGGCCCATTGAGTCTGCACCGACCCTCTAAAAGAGCACCCTACCTAGGCCCAATCCTCCACTCTATCCCCGTAAACCAGCCTGGGGCAATTTAGCACGGCCCATCCACCTCACCTGCACATCTTTGGGCTGTGGGAGGAAACCAGAGCACCCGGAGGGAACCCACACAGAAACGGGGAGAACGTGCAGACTCCGCACAGACAGTGACCCAAGCCGGGAATCAAACCCGGGTCCCTGGTGCTATGAGGCAGCAGTGCTAACCACTGTGTCACCGATACTAGTCAAGCCAGGAGTGAGTGTTGGTGGGGGGGGGGGGGGGGGGGGGGGGGGTGAAATGTTTAAATGCAGCACCCCCTTGCTACCAGTGAACAGCTGAGCCCCAAGTGGGTGAATCACAGACCCGGGTACTCGCACTCAGCTATTTTTCTGGACTAAGTGGGGATAGATCGGCCCATCCATCCAGTGGAAATCGCCCACTGATTCCTGCACAAAATGACACAGTCATTGTTGGGAGACTTGGCCCCATTGTTTTTAATATCACAACATCAGGTTACATCAGTTGATTGGACAGATTTTTCAATTGGTTGCTTTACTACTTTAGTTAAAAAAAACAAATGAGAGTTTAGCTCCACTTGTAACTCTCAAATACAGGATCTCAATTCTTCCTCCACCCTAACTCAAACAAGGAGAGTTCAAAGATTTTTTTGTTAGCAGACTAAAGGCCATCTGTCTCTGTTACTTCCCCTTTCCCACCAGGCAGCTCGGAATTCCCCACCCTTCGCTTGCTGCTATCCCATTGGTTTTTCCAATTGATCCCATCCATCAAACCTCCCGCCTACTTTCTCCACCCCATTTTCACCAAATACTCGACCATCCGACTTCCGTTCCCGGCCTCCGTGCTGGATGACATTGTAAATAGCTTCCTTCGCTTTCTAAACCCCCATCCTGAAAGATCTATCCTTCCTGAAAAGGTGGATGGTGTTAAACTCAGCCTCCTGAACTCCAAACCTTTGCCAGCCTCCATCTTAGACCCCATTTTTTTTTTCCACCTTCTAAAAAAAATTTAGAGTACCCAATTCATTTTTTCCAATTAAGGGGCAATTTAGCATGGCCAGTCCACCTAACCTGCACATCTTTAGGTTGTGGGTGTGAAACCCATGCAAACACGGGGAGAATGTGCAAACTCCACACAGACAGTGACCCAGGGCCGGGATTCGAACTCAGGTCCTCAGCGCCATAGGCAGCAATGCTAAGCACTGTGCCACCGGGCTGCCCTTGTTAGACCCAAGTTGACAGTCACCACCTCGACGTACTGTTTGGTCTTGAAATAGATCTGGCCTCTCATCCTCTCCATTACGGACACTGCTGACATCCACCTCCGTATCACCGTTTGATTCCACGTTGAATCAGCCCATCACCGAAGCCCTCCTCAATGCCTCTCAATGTCCAGCGAACTCAGAACTCTCCTGACTGACCTTCCGACCTCCGCCTTCTAAGTTTCTGCTCAGCCACGTTTCTGCTGCCCAGATCCTAGCCTGTAAAAGTTCCATTCACTGACAACCTTATCAACTCATTCCTTGTTCCCAGCACAAAATCCCATCCTCATGTTTAAATCACTCTGTGACCATCTCCTCCCCATCAAATTTCCTTCACCTGAACTCTCCATTCCCTCCATTCCCTCCATTCCCCCCGCGTCTACCAGTCAGGTCCTGCTGATACCCTGGACGTAACTTCAAGTCCAATTCCATAACCTGCTCTTATTCAAGTACTGCCGGTAGCCCCAGAATTGGCTACTGCTCAAACTTGGTACAAAACTGGCAGCCAATTAAATTGACCAGTAGCTTTCTATGTCACGACTGATGATGTTCACGGTCTGATCCATCATTTTAAGCTGGGGTCTGAGCAGTTGTGTTTCCCAAGGGAGACCCAAGCTTTTAGGATAGAACAAGACCCAACCTCTCCAATCTATCCTCATTACTGAACTTTCTCATTCCTTTTTTTTGTTTGTTTTTTTATTTTAAAATTTTTTAATAGACTAATTAAGGGGCAATTTAGTGTGGCCAATCCACCTACCCTGCACATCTTTGGGTTGTGGGGGCGAGACCCACGTAAACACGGGGAGAATGTGCAAACGCCACACGGACAGTGACCCAGAGCCGGGATCGAACCTGGGACCTCGGCACCGTGAGGCATCAGGGCTAAACACTGCGCCACCATGCTGCCCAACTTTCTCATTCCTGGAACCATCCCCGTGAACCTCTTGTGTACTCTCCGATCCTTTCATATCTTTACAATAGTGCAGCGCCAGAACTGTACACAATACTCCAGCTGAGGTCGACCTCGTGTCTTGCATAAGTTCAGCATAACCACATTGCTCGAGTTCTCTACACCCGTGTAAATAACGCCCAGAATACTATTTGCTTTATTAACTGCTCTCGCTACCTGTCCTGTCACCGTCAGTGATCTGTCCACATCCACACCCAGGTCCTCTGCTCCTGCACCCACTTAATAATTTTACCCATTATTTTATATTGCCCATGTTCTTCCTTCCAAAATGCATCACCTCATTCTTCTCCTGGTGACTCACTCTCCTCCCCCGATTTCTCATTGCTGCCCAGCAGTCTGACTCCTGTTGGGTTTGTGTCCTGGTCTACTTGTGGAAACGAGTTCCTGGAGTTAAAATCACCCCAGGTCTCAGCAAGCAAACCTGTCACTCACCTCGGTGTCCCCGTCCAGATTAAAATTGACGTGATAAAGTTTAAACCACTTTTGCCTCAGTCTGCCTCAAGCACCACCATCAGGATTCAAATGGTGCATGAACACAAGCTTGGGGGAGGGGGGGGGGGGGGGGGTGTGGGGGAGGAGAGGGTGGGTTGTCGGGCCAAATGGTCCCTTCCTGTGCTGCAATCTCTCTGTAGGAGCTGTTTCCCACAGTTAGCCACAGTGTTGTGTTCTTTTACTCCAGTTTGTTTTTCACATCTTGATAAAGCCATTTCCTGGGCAAAAATAAATTTATAAACAGTTCTCAGAAACTGAACAGCAGCCAGAATCTTGATGACTGTTTAAATAGTGCAGGGTGGACACATGTTCCTTGTGTACAGAGGGTTTTCCTTAACACAGCTGAGGATTACACTAGAGGATTGATTTTCCCCATGAAATGATGAATCCAAATCCCTCTAAATTGCATGGATTGGTTATTGCTTTTCCTCGCGAAGCAGCAATCATGTTTAACACCGTTATTCCCCCTCCAGTGTTGTGTGTGTACATGTCAGTGATGGGCAACCGAGGGAAGTGAGAGGCTGCACGAGTGGTCCTCCTTCATCAGGCTTGATCACTAACCATGACCACATCAATAAGGTTAAATACATTTAATACGCACTGAATATTTCATACCGATTTATGCAAAATGCTTAATCATTTATATATTAATAGAACTACCAACTTCAAATGGTAAAAACAAAACTAATATATACACTTTGGACACAGAGGGAGCGCATGGCTCTCATAGTCAATATTGTGAGCAATCAGCACACACCTCACTTCACTCTCCCTTGCTTTACGTGCGAATCACTTCAGTCATCCCGGTAGGAAAAAAAATTGCATGGGCGGAAATCAGCGGAATGCGGCAACCTTCACACGGGAAACAGTCACCAAAATGTCTCCTGGGCCGCACTCCGAACCCAGATGGGCCGCATGGGGGCATTAGGCTCCAGGTTTCCCAACACTGCTATGTATCATATAAAGTTTAAATCTGGCCGCGTTTGATGGAAATACACATTGCAGAATCAGGTACGAAGCTTAGTGCATACCCTAAATAGAGCTCACATAGTATTGCACAAATATAACAGACTTTGGTGCATGGTGACCATTCAACCTGGCTGCCATTTTGAAGCCTTTCTTGAAGCCGCGTTTCAAACATTTTTTCCCCCCCCAGGACTCACATTTTGCCAACTGGGCGACCTTTGGGTCCCAGACCACATCCATTTACCCGGTCTGTCCCGAGTCAAGACCGTGTTTGAGACACTGAAATTTTCTTGTCCCAGGCAAGGGGCAGAAACAAAATCATCTAGTTTTCCAGAAGCTCCTGGTGTATTAGCCTGATGTAATCACCAATGCAAAACCTGCTACGATGGAAAATCCAGAGACACTACTCCATGACGGACTCTACTTAAAGGTAGTCTCCATAGTGAAAGTTCGGCAAAGTGACTTTCAATGGTAATCAAAGAAACCTGAGGAGATCTGTGTATTTCCACATTCCTAACAACTGTGAGAAGCCAAAGGAGCGTTTACATTGTGAAGGTTGTGAGACTGCACTCTCAGATATCAGAAAACCCATTAAAGTTTGAAACATTTACAAATAAATACTTTTTTAAAAATGCAGACCCTCTTCCCTTCCTATTTTAGTTCTCGAAACATTATCCTTCCTGCCACCATTCCAAAAATAGAGTTAGGCATAAACGTGAGATTGCAAAGGCAACATTCAAGTTACCATGCACCTGCCGCCATTATCCTTCGCAGATTTGGGACGCTGTGTCACAAAGGAGTATTTCTATGTTCCATTTCTGATATGGTTCAAAGTGCTGAGGGGCCAGTACTTTAGTGTGGGTTGAAGTAAATCACCAGGTGAATGGATTGAGGACAGCATCTGACTCCCAACACTGAGCAGTTGTAACCCCACTGAGTGGGCAGCGAGCGTGGGGGCGCACAGCTAGCACAAGGCAGTCACTGCACACATAAGAACATAAGAATTTGGAGCAGGAGTAGGCCATCTAGCCCCTCGAGCCTGCTCCACCATTCAACGAGATCACGGCTCCACTTTCCTACCCGAACACTATAAGCCTTTATTCTTCAAAAAACGATCTATCTTTATCTTGAAGTGAGTGTGAGCTCAATGACTACCCTTTGCTTCGGTATTTTCCTCTTCTCTTCGGTCACAGTTGTGTCTCTCACTCACTCTCACTGGATTGTTCAAGGGATGGTCTTGTGTGTCCATGGTACCGGAATCCCCCACACTTCCCCTGTTAACAAAAGTGCAGACCGCAACCCTTAACTCCATGACCCCTCTGACACCTGCCCATTACCCACCCGCGGGTCGCAATCCGCACTTTGAAAATCCCTTTCTTGAAGGAAAGAGCACAGGCTGTGAAACCGAGGCAGGCGCGACTCAACATTCATATCAAAGGCTGCGATGGATGGGTATTCGTGATGGTAGGTTGGAGGCGGGAGGAAGTCACAAGGGCCAGATATTTTTGTTCGGTACCCAATGTTTGAAGGAGGTTGAAGCATTACCCTCTTCCGGTCGGGGGTCTGACCAGGACCACCTTTCAGGCAATTCCCCACTCCGGAATCCTCCTGCCAGCCTGGAAATTTAAGCCGGGTGGGAAACGGCCCTTACGTGGTCATTAGTTGGCCACTTAAGGGGCTCAATAGAGGCCAGTGCTGCTGGGCTGGATGAGGCCATACCCTTACCAGCATAAAATTACAGAGAGGTCAGGGCAGGCTGGGAGGCCAACCCAATTATTTTACAGCATCGCCCGGCCGACGGGGGGGGGGGGGGGGGGGGGGGGGGGGGGGGGTATAAAATTCTGCCCCTGGTGTTCTGTAGTGGAGGCTTCCGACGCTCCTGGAGTACATTCCGGAGGCAGGTAGCCCATGGCTCTGTGTGCATTTACACACAGGCAATGTTGCTACAGTGATGGCTCAGTTTCTGCACTCTCACCTCCCCACAGGGTGTCGGGTATAAGTCCCACTCCAGGGCTTGAGCATAAAGACCGCGTGCGGTACAGAGCGAGGGCTGCACGGTCAGAGACGCCATCTTTTAGATGATATATTATTAGCAGAGGGAGGTGGTGGTATAGTGGTAGTGTCACTGGGCTAGTAATCTACAGACCCAGGGTAATGCTTCCGGGACCCGGGTTCGAATCCCATCTTGGCAGATGGTGGAATTTAAATTCAATCAAAATCCTGAATTAAAGTCTAACGGTGACCATGAAACCATTGCCATAAAAAGCCCATCTGGTTCACTCAGATTTCACAGTACAGAAGGAGGCCATTTGGCCCAAGGGGTTTGCACCAGCCCTTGGGAAGAGCACCTTACTTAAGCCCACAACTCTATCCTATCCCCATAACCCAGTAACCCCACCGAACCGTTTCAACACTAGGGGCAATTTATCACGGTCACCTAACCTGCACATCTTTGGACTGTGGGAGGAAACCGGAGCACCCAGAGGGAACCCACGCACACACGGGGAGAAAGTGGAAACTCCACAGTCACCTGAAGCTGGAATTGAACCCTGGAGCTGTGAGGCAGCAGTGCTAACCACTGTGTCACCCACCGATGTCCTTCAGGGAAGGAAATCTGCTGTCCTTACCTGGTCTGGCCTACAAGTGGCTCCAGACCAGATTTCCTCCCCTAAAGGACATTAGTGAACCAGATGGGTTTTTACGATAATCAGCAATGATTTCATGATCACTGAGACGAGTTTTATATTTCAGATTTATTAATTGAATATAAATTACAGCAGCTGCCGTGGTTGAGTTTGAACCTATGAACCGAGGACATTAGCCTCGGCCTCTGGAAAAGCTGGGGCTGTTCTCACTGGAGCAGCAGAGATTAAGGGGATAGACGTCCATGATCAGATATCCTTGACCAAGAAAAGCTACTCCCATTAGCTGATGGTACAAGGACTAGGGGGGGACACAGAATTATGGTTTTGGGTCCGAGTTACAGGGGGAATGGGAGGAAGAATTTTTTTAAATGGAGTAAGTGGCACAGATCTGGAACCTGGAAGGGGTGTCTTTAGGGGTCTTTAACCCCCACAAGATCCATGAGGACAATCCAATTAATCTCCCCGTGAGCCTTGTGGAGTACCGGCTCTCCCACTGAGGGGTTACCATTCACGGGCTACTAAATTCAGCACAATAAAGCCAGTCCAGGTAGTAGCCGAGTTGCAGAGCCGCCCCTCCGGAGTCGGAGACCATTACTTGTAAATTAACCTCATTTTTGACTCTCCTCTCCAGACTCCTCCGTGTCCACTGAAAGGGGAATCATGCTACCCTGAAGATATTTAAGGGCATACAAAAGCTGCCACGTCTGTAAACAACAAGAGTTGTGGGCAGCAGGGTAGCATGGTGGTTAGCATAAATGCTTCACAGCTCCAGGGTCCCAGGTTCGGTTCTCGGCTGGGTCACTGTCTGTGCGGAGTCTGCACGTCCTCCCCGTGTGTGCGTGGGTTTCCTCCGGGTGCTCCGGTTTCCTCCCACAGTCCAAAGATGTGCGGGTTAGGTGGATTGGCCATGCTAAATTGCCCATAGTGTCCTAAAAAAAAAGTAAGGTTAAGGGAGGGGGTTGTTGGGTTACGGGTATAGGGTGGATGCGTGGGTTTGAGTAGGGTGATCATTGCTCGGCACAACATCGAGGGCCGAAGGGCCTGTTCTGTGCTGTACTGTTCTATGTCTATGTTCTAAGAGTGAAAGCAGCACACACTCGGCACTGCTCCTGTTAAGATGGAGATGGGATGATGTCGATATTGTTAATGTTCCCAGGACAACAGTAATATCCCAGAGCCAGAGTTCGGCTGAAGGTGGGACTAAACTTACTATGTTATTGGGTGAATTTTACAGTCCCGTCGAGGTGGGGGCAGGGCTGTAAAATGTGACAAACTAACCAAATGTCCATTGATTTTGGCAGGACTGTGAAATCCTTCCCATCACCGCTGATATGTTAACAGTGAGGTCTCATTCCCAGACGGAGTCAGATATCCTGAATTCTTCCCAATCCCAGGTGCCTCCTAATTATCGTGGGACTCCGAACATCTTGATCAAAGATGTTAGAAATTATAGACTACTCCCAGGGAAGCATCCGTTATCTCAATTTGTGGTCACTCAGATGATTTGCGGTCACGTACTATCTGCACACTAGGGCAATTAAAACCCTTTAACTTTGCAAACATCACGAACTCTGAGACGGGTCCTGAATGGAGATGTGTGACTCAGGCCTTTAAATTAAGGATCTTCACCTTGGGGTTACAAGTACAAGAATTGACCAGCAGGAAAATCGATAGCTTAGTGTACTGTGGTGAATGTATTGCATTAACCATTCACCATGTATGTAACTGTACCACGCTGTTGCCCATGAGGGCTCCACCTATGGACCATTGTAAGGTATTACCTGTGATGTATCATGTTGGTGCCTTTGTGGGCTCCGCCCCTGGCTCCTCCCCTTGAGGGGAGGTATAAACAGCAGGAGCCCTGTAGGCGGCTTCCAGTAGCAGAGCAGTCGCAGGCAGGCACTGTTCTAGTCGATTAAAGCCACAGTTTACTTCTATTCCTTGTTTCGTATGAATTGACGGTCGCATCATGTACATAGTCCAGAGCACCTCCGTGAAATATAAAGCAGGTCAGCTGCTACAATGTCCTCTGCTGGTTCCAGTAAGACACTAGCAGGGATTAAATTAAATAAATGATGACCTTTCTTTGCATTCTGCCCCTGCCTCTTCATTTCGCAAGTAGACCAGGCCCCAATGCATTATTCCCCCCCCCCCCCCCCCGGTGGACAGGCAGTACAGATGCAGACACAGGGTAATGGAGGAGAATAATTGTTAATGGCCGTGCTGTTTTCACTCAGATTCAGCTTTCAGCCTCTTGTTTTCATGATGGAGAGCAATAGCTGGAGATTTCCACTCCCCAGTAACACTGCGGCAAAGAGGGTAGAATTCCATCAGCTGGCTATTGCTAGACTCCGTGTCCAGAGTACAAAAGACCCTAACTATCATTATTAGTCTTTTAATAAGTCATTATATATTAGTGAGGAGTGGCACCTAAACACACATCACATGATCCTGTTAGTAATTTGTTTAGGCTCCAGATTAACTATGATCCCACAGCTCCAGGGTCCCAGGTTCGATTCCCGGCTTGGGTCACTGTCTGTGTGGAGTCTGCACGTTCTCCCAGTGTGTGCGTGGGTTTCCTCCGGTTTCCTCCCACAGTCCAAAGACGTGCAGGTTAGGTGGATTGGCCAGGCTAAATTGCCCTTAGGGTCCAAATTGCCCTCAGTGTTGGGTGGGGTTACTGGGTTATGGGGATAGGGTGGAGGTATGGGCTTGGGTAGGGTGCTCTTTCCAAGAGCCGGTGCAGACTCGATGGGCCGAATGGCCTCCTTCTGCACTGTAAATTCTATGAAATGATCTAAGGGTGGCACATTGGTTAGAGAGCTGCTACCTCACAGTGCCACGGACTTGGGCTCGATTATGGCCTTGGGTGATTGCCTGTGTAAAGTCTGCATGTTCTCCCTGTGTCTGCCCCAGCCAATTTCCTCCCACAGTCCAAAGATGTGTAGGTTAGCTGGATTTGCCATGCTAAATTGCCCCCTAGTCTCTAAAGGTTAGGTAGGATTATGGGGAAAGGGCGGGGGAGTGGCCCTGGATAGGGTGCTCTCTGAGGTTTGGTGTAGACTCAATGGGCTGAATGGCCTCCTTCTGCATTGTAGGGATTCTATGCTTCTATGAATGGCGGAGCAGGCTCCAGAGGCTGGATAGCGTCCTTCCGTTCCTGTGTTTTCACAGGAGCTAAAGTGGAAATATTACTGATAGTATTAGCACCAACACTCCCAGAGGGAACGGGAGACATTGATTTATTAATTTTCCGGGATTTTCCAGCCCCGTCCATAGCCGGCATTTTCCAGGCTTGTCTGCAGCCAGGATTTTCCAGTCCCCTCCGCAGCTGGGATTTTCCACTCCCGACCGCAGCTGGGATTTTCCACTCCCGTCCGCAGCTGGGATTTTCCAGTTCCGTCCGCAGCCGGGATTTTCCAGTTCCGTCTGCAGCCGGGATTTTCCAGTTCCGGCCGCAGCTGGGATTTTCCAATCCCGCCCGCAGCTGGGATTTTCCAATCCCGCCCGCAGCTGGGATTTTCCAATCCCGCCCGCAGCTGGGATTTTCCAATCCCGCCCGCAGCTGGGATTTTCCAATCCCGCCCGCAGCTGGGATTTTCCAATCCCGCCCGCAGCTGGGATTTTCCAATCCCGCCCGCAGCTGGGATCTTCCAGTCCCGTCTGCAGCTAGTCCCGTCCCCAGGCGGGAGTTTCGACTCCCGTCTGCAGCCGGGATTTTCCACTCCCCCGTCCGCAGCCGGGATTTTCCAGTCACCTCCGCAGCCGGAATTTTCCAGTCCCCCGTCCGCAGCCGGGATTTTCCACTGCCGTCCCACTGAGAGTCAATGGACTTTTGTTTGGGTCCCCTCATCCCCCATGGTCGGTCCCACCATGACAGGGCGCAGGAATCGTGGCCCTGATGCGAGAAGCCAAGTTCAGAGTGAGTTTAGAACATAGAACATAGAACACTACAGCGCAGTACGGGCCCTTCGGCCCTCGATGTTGCGCCGACCTGTGAAACCATCTGAAGCCTATCTGACCTACACTATTCCATTTTCATCCATATGTCTATCCAGTGACCACTTAAATGCCCTTAAATTTGGCGAGTCTACTACTGTTGCAGGCAGGGCGTTCCACACCCCTACTACTCTCTGAGTAAAGAAACTGCCTCTGACATCTGTCCTATATCTATCACCCCTCAATTTAAAGCTATGTCCCCTCGTGTTGGTCATCACCATCCGAGGAAAAAGACTCTCACTGTCCACCCTATCTAACCCTCTGACTATCTTATATGTCTCTATTAAGTCACCTCTCAGCCTTCTCCTCTCTAACGAAAACAACCTCAATTCCCTGAGCCTTTCTTCGTAAGACCTTCCCTCCATACCAGGCAACATCCTAGTAAATCTCCTCTGAACCCTTTCCAAAGCTTCCACATCCTTCCTATAATGTGGTGACCAGAACTGCACGCAGTACTCCAGGTGTGGCCGCACCAGAGTTATGTACAGCTGCAGCATGACCTTGTGGTTCCGAAACTCAATCCCCCTGCTTATAAAGGCTAGCACACCATATGCCTTCTTAACAGCCCTATTAACCTGGGTGGCAACTTTCAGGGATTTATGTACCTTGATGCCGAGATCTCTCTGAGATCAGTTTGCGAATGGTGGTAAATGCATCTGGTGGTTACTTCCTTGTGGGCATTTGCAACGGGGCAGTGTGCTTCCTCATGTCTTTTTAGTTAAAATTCCAAATTTGCTGTATTTTAACAACCATTTAAAAAGGATACAAGTGTCGATGTTTGCTCCAACAATGTAGCCAGTGACATCAAAATTGATCCGGATGAATTTTCCCTGTTGGAAATGAGATAAAAATAGGTCAGGGCATACTGGTGTACATTCACTGTCCATGAAGTGATTAAACAAGGTGACCAGTGGCAAGATCACTTTTTTCCCGTTTATTTGCCATCTTGTTTACATAGAGTCTGGCAATTCCGATTAAATTAGGTCAGGTTGAGTAGATTCCTTGCACACAATCAGAATGAGCATTGAGATGAAGCAGGGGGCAAGAGGAGTTCACATCTGCCTACATTTTGCCAAGTTCCCAGCTGCACAGAAGTAAGTTTCATTTTAATGATAAATGATTGTTAATGATAAATGCACATTCCAGCCTTGCTGGTCAGAATTTTCCATACTGTGCAGCATCACAAGTCGTTAACAGGAGGTAAAATGACTCAAGTCATATCTTCCCTCAGCTGGTGGGAGGGGGGGGGGGGGGTTTGGTGGAGTGTGTGGAGCGGTTGCATAAACTGCATTAACTCGATGTACTGGCTCCCCAATCCATCGGCACCACCCTTTGCAACCTCAATGTTGCGTGTGGTGGTGTGAGATTTTGAGGACACCAGCAATAGACCCATCTCCAGTCAATTTATTATCTCCCGGTAAAAAGACATTAGTTAAGTTGTAGCAAACAGATAATAATTAAACTGCAGAAACAGCAAACATCTTCCAGCACAGAGGATAAAATAGCTTTGACACGAGAGAATATAACATGGATTCGGAGTGTGGGTGTGTGACATGCATTGATGCTACCTACCATGTTCAAATGATTTGAATTTCTAGGATATTTTTTACTGACATGTTGACCTTTCCACCAGGAATGTGATCAGCCCAATAATGTTTCCTCTCCTTTACTATATGTGGTGACACTGAATCTTGCCAGTGGATTAGGGACACTAACTTGCCACACAGGTGAAATATATCATGCCACACACACACACACACACACACACACACACAGGGACAATGTAGAATACATCACCCCTTCCACATTCAGTGCAAGGCAGAATACAACGCAGATGGGAATATTGTAGCTCATTGGGCAAGAAAGCAGTGTCTTTCAATCAATGGTGTGGCAGTTCCCTTGAATTATATTGCCTGAATGCTGATGGAGCTGCCTTCAAGAGGGACACTGGTATTCGTTAGAGGCTTCTTGCACGGAATCTGGAGGAGGTGCAGAAGCATTGCCGATGGAACTTCACTGTCACTAATACAGTCCAGGTCTCACTGCACACAGCAGTGTGGCGACGACAACTGCTCTGTCCACTTGGGCTTCTGCTGCCTTGCGGACATCTTTGTTGTCAAACACTGGCTGTTGTAGTTTGGAGAAGGCCAAGCTGGTGCAGTTGGTCTGGTATTCCATCTTCTTGTTAATGGTAGCATTTTGAGAGAGGTGGCTTTCATGATATGGAAAGTGTTATGGAAAGGATGGCATGGTGACACAGTGGCATGGCTGCCTCACCGTGCCAGGGACCCGGGTTCATTTCTGACCTTGGATGAAGTTTGCGCTCTCTTCCCGTGTCCGCGTGGGCTTCCTCCGGGTGCTGCGGTTTCCTCCCATAGTCCAACAATGTGCCTATTAGGTGGATTGGCTATCCTAAATTGCCCCTTAGTGTCCAAAAGGTTATGTGAAGTTATGGGGATAGGACAGCAGAGTGGGCCTAGATGGGGGGCTCTTTCGTAGGGTTGGTGCACACTCAATGGGCCAAATGGCTTCCTTCTGCACTGTAGGAATTCTATGGTTCCAACATGCATAGTAATTTGTTTGGGCGGTATGGTGGCACAGTGCTTAGCACTGCTGCCTCACAGTGCCAGCGTCCTGGGTTCAATTCCAGCCTTGAGCGACTGTGCGGAGTCTGCACATTCTCCCCGTGTCTGCGTGGGTTTCCTCCGGCTGCTCCGGTTTCCTCCCACAGTCCAAAAGGTGTACGGGTTAAGTGGGGCCATGGGGTTACGGGGGACTGGGTCTCAGTAAGGTACTCTTTCAGAAGGTAGGTGCAGACTTGATGGGCTGAATGGCCTCCTGTACCGTAGGACCTCTATGGTTCTATATTCCAGAGTCTCTCCTTCAATGCATATGGGAGGTAGACTATTTGGCTGATCAGGTGTGGGCTAAAAAATGAGTTTTCTGTTCAACAACATTCAAGGGCAGGACCTGTTTCTGGTATGTAGAAATGAAGGGATCGAGAATGGATTGAGAATTTGATGCAGAGTGGGCAACAATCCTGCAGTTATCTGCAAACTGTAGGTAATGCGTGTCTATGATGGCCAATTCACTTTTGGCATGGAGGGAACCGAGGCTTTCCATCAAGGTGGTACTGAATACTCAAAGCAGAGGACAGTTTATCTTTGATAAAGGTTAATAGTTACTGTCAGATAGATTGTAAATTGTATAGGGGCAGTCTTGTTTAACCCCAGTTTGAATTTTGACAGTGTCTGTTCAGACCTCTCACTCCAGACAGTTGCACCCACAGCACAATGAGGCAATTTTGGGATTGCGATGAGGTTTTTGTGATTTACTCAATGCAATGAAGAGTTCCTTCAGCCTTTGCAGCCAGTCAGATGCACCATCTTCCTTTACCTGATCTGCCAATGACAATCCTTTGTACCGCACTTTGCCTGGTGCCCCGCTGACCCTGCTGCCATGGAATGGCCCCATCAGGAGCAAAGAGCCCCCAACGAAGGCTCGTAACGGTGTACAAACCTCACCAAAGGTGGCGATCAAGGGAATGATTCTTGCAATGTTACCAAAATATAACCGAACCATATCTCAAAGGTTTACAGGTGACTGATCTCATTGATTTTGATGGAAGGCCCGCATGTTACATTAGTTAGATTCAACGTGCACAAGATTTATCACGTGCACACGTTAAACATTGGTGCTTTCAATTACATAACTATGCTATGGTCATTATTGCAGAATAGAAAAGAAAATCGCTTATTGTCATGAGTAGGCTTCAATGAAGTTGCTGTGAAAAGCCCCTAGTCACCACATTCCGGCGCCTGTCCGGGGAGGCTGGTACGGGAATTGAACCGTGCTGCTGGCCTGCTTGGTCTGCTTTAAAAGCCAGCGATTTAGCCCAGTGAGCTAAACCAGCCCCTATCAAATCCAAAGTTTGAAATGAATGTACAAGAAAGATGCAGAATGCCTCTGAAAAATAGCATTTCGTTACAGACCAGAGTGCCATGTGGCCGGCCATATTGGGTTAGCACTGTTGCTTCACAGCGTCAGGGTCCCAGGTTTGATTCCCAGCTTGGGTCACTGTCTGTGCGGAGTCTGCGCGGGTTTCCACCCACAAGTCCCGAAAGACGTGCTTGTTAGGTGAATTGAACATTCTGAATTCTCCCTTCGTACCCGAACAGGCGCCGGAGTGTGGCGACTAGGGGCTTTTCACAGTAACTTCATCTCAGTGTTAATATAAGCCTACTTGTGACAATAATAAAGATTATTATTATGTCTTTGGATAAGTTCTGTTAGCAGACTAGCTAATACATTTTCTATTCTGCTCTACAAGTACTTGGTATTTCATAGCTCATTGTTCAAATCTCGGAAACGTTACTGAACTGACTGGTACACATCTTCCAGAGAATGCAATAAATCACGGCACCACAAACTGCCCTTTTCCACATGCTTTGAATTTTGTGGAGGATTTATTTTCTCTTGGTATGTTACTGAGATAGCGGGTATTAGAAACTTCTGTCAGCTCACAGTGAGCTAACGTTTTTATCACCGTCTCTGATAATTGCTGGATGATACGTACATGGGAACGTCAACACAAGGTGAACCACAAAACCGGAAAATAAATACTCACAAATCGGGATGAGTTGTCATTTTTTACAGTCTTTGCATTGCCGAAAGCTTCGAGAATGGGGTTAGCTTGAAGGAGTTGTTTCTCCAGTTCCCCCTGAAATTAAGATGTTTACATTTGGTTATCTTAGTCAATGAGAGATTGAGGCAGTGACTCATATGCTAACTGCTGGTAGCATTCTTTGCATTGCTCTAACAAAATATGATCTACTGCCACCCTGTAAAAGGGTGATTTTGTTTGAAGAACAGAAAATGTTGGGAATACTCAGCAGGCAGCTCCCGTGGGGAGAGAAAGAATCAATCTTTCAAGCAGTCGGAACTGGGAAAAGTTAAAGATGCCACGGGTTTTGAATTTGAAGGCAATAAAATAAATATCTTGCTCAAAACCTGTCATTTTAAATCTCGGTAAGAAGTCTTACAACACCAGGTTAAAGTCCAACAGGTTTGTTTCAAACACAAACTTTCGGAGCACTGCTCCTTCGTCAGGTGAATTGATTCACCCGAGGAAGGAGCAGTGCTCCGAAAGCTCGTGTTTGAAAAGCTCATGTTTGAAACAAACCTGTTGGACTTTAACCTGGTGTTGTAAGACTTCTTACTGTGCTCACCCCAGTCCAACTCCGGCATCTCCACATCATTTTAAATCTCCACCTTGCTCTCACGCTGACATCCCTGTCCTCTCCACTTCCACAGCCCCAATTGTATATCCTTTTGTTTGCATGTTTCGGCTTTTGTTTTTCTTTTATTTTTGTTTTCAGTCTGCATCACGCCTGCTCCATCTTTCTGGATTTTTTTTCTTGCCCCATCACTATTCCGTTTCACCCTGGAAGACTAACTCTTCGGTCACTCAATCTCCCCTGTCTTTCACCCAATCACGTGTCCCACCTCGCCTTGCTCAAACCTATTACATCGCTTAACTTTTTCCAGTTCTGATGAAAGGTCACAAAACTGAAAGGTCGACACATTCTCTCTCTCGGCAAATGCTGCCTGACCGGCTGAGTGTTTCCAGCATTTTGTTTTGATTTCGAGCATCCGCACTTTCCTGTTTTTTTATGGAGATTTATTTTGTTGTTTGCCGAATGGGACATTCACTGTTATTGCATCAAAATAACACATCAGCGTCCACTGCAGCCTCTTATTTTACAATCGCCCTGAATGTTAGCAGCTGAATAATGTGCACTTCTGCAGATCAGAATTCCAGAGGAACTGGCAATATTGAGCGACTGAGAAACACAGGTTGCTAAAGCGTCTTTAGCGCACACAAGTCCTCAACAAGTTGCCTCATGTTTTGGCTGTTCTAAGAATATGTAAACATCTGCATTTCCACATCACCGAGTTTACTTCCATCGTTTCGTTGTTGGGACCTACACTGTGATGTCCTTCAGAAGTCAGCATAATCGTTCCACAGGCATGTCTGTTTACATATCCTTTACACTGCGGGAAACAGATCCGCACTGCCTTGCAAGAAGGGTTACCTACTCCCTGTCCCTTGATGTTCAGATAGAAACCTCAGTCTGGACTGAGGTACCACATGTAAGTATATTGTTTGCTAACGTTCCAAGAGCTTTGGAGACAGTTGTTGCTAAAGTAAATGCCTTGTAGGATATATACTTGCAATTAGGAAGATAATATGCAAAAACCAAGCACCGAGAGAACTGCTTTAAAAGATTAAGTTTTTAATGACTGCTAATCTAAAACGAGCACAATTTAGTTATAAATCTGACTGCAGCCAGCAACTATGCAGCATTTTCTAAAGGATGTTAATAGTATTCATTTTTCTGGGGTAGAAAAATGAATTTGAAACCATAATGAAATGATTAAGGAAACAATACAGACATGCATGTCACATGTTACAAATGGTTAATGCAAGGATAATTATGCACAATGGTTACCTGCTAGAGCATAAAGATTCGCAGCAGTATCAAGAACGTCCTTTTTAATATTCAGGTTTATCGTTTAAAATGGTGCAGAAATATTACAGTTCTAATGGATTGACAGCTGAATTATTGCAAACAATCCTTCCCAATTTATTCCCGTCCTTTCCTGAAGGTGATGACACTTATGGAGTGTATACTTCCACAGATATCACAAGGGATTGATTTTTCTTGCCAGAGTTTTCGAAGGTGGCTCAACCATGCAATACCTCACAGCGAAACCGATCGCTGCTCAGAGACACACTCACTCATTCACACCACAGTCACCGCTGGATCACTCTCACACCCAGAGTGACCGCGCTGGATCACTCTCACACCCAGAGTGACCGCGCTGGATCACTCTCACACCCAGAGTGACCGCGATGGATCACTCTCGCACCCAGAGTGACCGCGCTGGATCACTCTCGCACCCAGAGTGACCGCGCTGGATCACTCTCGCACCCAGAGTGACCGCGATGGATCACTCTCACACCCAGAGTGACCGCGATGGATCACTCTCACACCCAGAGTGACCGCGATGGATCACTCTCACACCCAGAGTGACCGCGATGGATCACTCTCACACCTAGAGTGACCGCGATGGATCACTCTCACACCCAGAGTGACCGCGATGGATCACTCTCACACCCAGAGTGACCGCGATGGATCACTCTCACACCCAGAGTGACTGCGCTGGATCACTCTCACACCCAGAGTGACTGCGCTGGATCACTCTCACACCCAGAGTGACTGTGATGGTGACGATGAACCAGAAACTGAACCCCTTCCACCGCTGATGTCATCACACCCACTGCTCCAGCTGTGATCTAGTCTTTGCCCTGATTGGGGGTAAACCCATTGGCTGAGTGCCATTTCTTCAATATTAGGCCATCGGGGGAACTCACTTCTGAACTTGACGATCTAATAAAAATCAAAGTGTGACGCTTTTGTCTCGAGTTATCCAGAAACTGCCTTTGATTTCAAATGGCAAAAATTAATCTCACATTAAATTGAACCTTGAATTATACACCTCGCTGTTTTCAACTGTGTGAAGAGGTTCTGCTGTTTGCATTTATTAAAAATTTATACTTGGCTTTAATTAATTGCCACAGTGTTAAAACAATTGCAGATTCCCATCGCCAATCTTGCATTGCGATGTATCATATTTTACCATGAGATCAAATTCAGTTTGACAGACTAGGCCTTTATCTGATAATCCCAAATTGAACGGTTTAATTTTATTTGGATTGAATTGGGAAGATTGTTTACCACTGCATCCATTTCAGTGTAAGATCAGGTTTAGTAGTTAGTGATCAGACTAAGGTATTATTTCATGAAAAGCACCAAGATGCCAAGCTGACGTTACTGCACATTTACATCTGCATCGTAAGAGCCTTATTGCAATTAACAATTCTAGCGACAAGCCAGTTCACAGTTATATCAGTATTTAGAGATAAATACAGTAACAACATTGATTGAAGCCATGCAGAAATCCTTCCTTCAGTTAAGGTGGTTCTGGTTCTTTCAAGCTTTACTTCACAACAATCCCAATTTTGGCTTGTTGTCAAAACTCAGATTCAACCCGCAAGGCTGTATGTGAATACTGGGAATTATCTCGGCTTTTCCCCACTTTGCTGGACAGTTCCTGGCCAATGGCCATGGCACAACTCACCATCATGAAAAGATCAGATCAGAATGTCCATACCTCAGGCCAACCGCAATGGAGGACTCACACAACACATGCAGGCTTTCAATATGTCTTTGTATGGAACATTCGGATATGGCGTTGGAAAGGGAAGTGAAATTTGTGCCTCTAAACCCCCTGAAGGGGATTTTCAAAGCTGCAATCTTCACTTGAAACATGTAACAGAGAAAGGACCCAATTTAAAATGATTCACCTCGGACAGTCCATGCAGGTTGAATGAATTGAGTTTCGGGAAAGTGGCAAAATGTTGCCGAGTAACTGACGAAGACCACTTTAAATGAACTTTATAACGCATGCAACCTCTTGTGCTATTGTTTGTATTTCTGTTCATCTGTGGGGTGAGTGACTCCTTCTTTCACTTGAACATCAAGATTCTGTGCAAGAGTAACGTGCAGGGTATGTACTTTGTGCTATAAACACAGATCGAACATTCTCAATTACTCACGTATGCAAAAGCAGGATCTTGCTGTAGTTGGATAATATGGTATAAAACAAATATGTCAGTAGAATAATAAGTGTCAGGTAATTCTTTATAAAACAGAAATTAACCACATTCCAAAGTCCAGTGATAAATCCACAATTTCAGATGTTCATTTAGTCCGAGGAATTTCTAGAATGAAAAGGGTAGACATCTCCAGGCGGTCAGCAACCTCACCCATGGTATGAAAGAAGTGCCTCACGATGCCCAAACATCTCCAGTGAGAGGGGCAAGACCCTGGTTCACCCCCTTGCAGAAGAGATGGTACAACCTGTCCTAATGTCTACATTACAACTCAAGTTATGAAAACAATGATAAATGACATTTTTGTGGTGCATGTCATGATATGCAAACATACAACTAATGAACACTCAGAATAAGGCACAACCAATGGGCAGTCAGGACACTCAGAGGTGGCATCACCACACAAGGGACATGACATAAACACTATAAAAGGGATGAGGCACTCACACCCTGCCTCTTTCCAGACAGTCATCTAGAGAATTGGACAGGGTTGATCAGCAGCATCACACCCAGCACGTGGCTTAGAGCAAGCCGGTACAGTTAGACTGAGTTAATAGTTCAATAAACACGTTGAACTCATTTCAGAGCCTGAAGCATCCTTCAGTTAAGACTGCATCAAGTAGCAGCTGGTGTTATCCGAAGCAGCAGAACAAAACAGTGCATGCTGTCAATGTTAGCTAATATACTTTTGTAATTCAACATGTGTTTGAACAGATAAGCTGCATTTCCTTAAAATAAATTAACATTTTGGAAGTTGCTATTCTGATAATAGCTCCATTGCTGCAACCTTCAGTTCAACCGCTCTCAGAAGTCACAACTGAAAACTAACTGGTCCAGGAAAGTATCATTTACATATTCCTTGGATAGCACAGTGTCACTCAGAACAGTTGTACAGGCGATGGCTAAATCTGCTTCATGCAAACAGGTCCATTTCTCTTAGCCTGCTGGCTTGATGGTGTAACTGCTGCCAGAGCTCATTACCTAGATTGTAAAATGGTTATAACATTTACTGTTACATCATAATACTTCATGTGATATCGACCTGAATTAGGAAATGATTTGGGACTGTGGATCCGTGTTGAGTTACCATGTTTGGTGTCTCACTGCGGCGAGGGATTTTTCATGCTGACCTGGATGAATTCCGTTAAGCTAAACATTCTAAACTGGAATCCAGATGGAGATAGAGAGATAGAGAGTGAGTGAGAGAGAGCACGTGTGTGTGAGAGAGAGCACGTGTGTGCATGTGAGAGACAGCACGTGTGTGCGTGTGTGTGAGAGAGCACGTGTGCGAGAGAGAGCACGTGTGCATGTGTGTGAGAGAGAGAGAGCACGTGTGGGTGAGAGAGAGCGCGTGTGTGCGAGAGAGAGCACGTGTGTGCGTGTGTGTGAGAGAGCACGTGTGTGAGAGAGCGAGAGTGAGAGCGTGTGTGTGTGTGAATGTGAGAGAGAGCGAGAGCGAGAGCGAGAGGAGAGAGGAGAGAGCGAGAGTGTGAAGGAGATTCTCTGACCCGCGATGGGTCGAAGCCCCGCCGCTGTCAGGCCTCTCCCGCCGACGTGGTTTAAACCGCCTTTGGTGCCGGCGGGAGCAGGCAGTGCGAAAGGGCCCCGGGGGGGGGGGGGGGGGGCAGGGCGATCTGACCCCAGGGGGATGCCCCTACGGTGGCCTGGCTCACGATCGGGGCTCACAGATCGGCGGGCGGGCCTGTGCCGTGGGGGCACTCTTTTTTTTTCTTCCGCCGCCGCCACGGCCTCCACCATGGCGGAGGCGGAAGAGACCCCCCTCCACATCACTGACGTCACCCCGGCCCATGTGATGTGGAGGGGGGTCTCTTCCGTCTCCGCCATGGTGGAGGCCGTGGCGGCGGCGGAAGAAAAAGAGTGCCCCCACGGCACAGGCCCGCCCGCCGATCTGTTGGCCCCGATCGCGGGCCAGGCCACCGTGGGGGCATCCCCCGGGGTCAGATCGCCCCGCGCCCCCCCCAGGACCCCGGAGTTCGCTCGAGCCGCCTGCTCCCGCCGGCACCAAAGGTGGTTTCAACCACGTCAGCGGAAGAGGCCTGACAGCGGCGGGACTTCGGGCCATCGCAGGCCGGAGAATCACCGTGGGGGGCCCGCCGACCAGGGCCCGCTGACCGGCACGTCATGATTCCCACCCCCGACGATTCCCGGGTGGCGGAGAACTCTGGCCACGGCGGGGGCGGGATTTACGCCGGCGCCGGGCGATTCTCCAACCCTGCGGGGGGTCGGAGAATTCCGCACAATGATTTTAACCATACCAGATCACAATCAGACAGGTGGCATTTAAAATTGCCCAGGCTATTTATCTGGCTGTAAACTACACACACCCCACTATTGAAATGTTATCTTGCTTCAATGAACAGGCAGCAATAGCACCTGGATGTTTTTTCTGGAAAAGTGTATTGAATCTTGATGACAACAATCGGGACCTGACTTCAACGTTGCTGTTGTTTGAATGGGTATGTGTGTCAGTGAGCTACCTGCCAGGTGAAGTCAACAGGAAGAAGATGAGCCGGGATTGGAAGTTAGCTGAGAAGTCCCCAGCTCTGGATTCCCCCGCTACTTCCCAAACGCGAGAACCTGCAGCTCGGCCCGTTACCTACCTTGTGTTGGTGGGTCCTGTGACTTTTCACCAATTCCTACCTTTTCCAGCCAGGAAGCCTGCCAGTGGGATTTAAATGAAGCTTGGACATTAAAATAGCCCAGGATCTCACAACCAGAGTTTTGGGTGAGTTTCCGAACAAGCATTGCCCCAAACCCACTCAGAATAATAAAATCATTGACAAAGCAGGAAAAGATGATACTGTGCAAACGTTGGACACAAACACTGCTCTAAAACACCATAAATAGCTTGTTTAGAAATATTGCTATAACAAATAAATATGACGAGTATTGTCCACAATCGAGACCATTTCCCTTTTTGGGACTGATATGTCTTTACTGCAATTCAAATGACTGAGGTATTTTCCAACTTGTGGAATACATTGCCTGCCAAATTCCTGTCTCTGATTTCCCCGCAATTGATGTAGTTTTGAGTGTGTTGCGTGGGTCAGATAGGTTTCAAACAGAAAGGCTCCTAAATTTGCCTGCAGCCTCCTAATGAAACCACACAATTAGCTCGATGTATTTTCATGAAATGTATTATCAAGCAAAAGGTCAGGTTAAATCCGAGAGGCCTCATAGACTCAATGCATTGGAAAATCATTCGTGCCTACACTTTTTCAGGACATGGTGGACAACAAGCCGTAGCACGGAATTCACAATACTATCAGGTACAATAGGGATCATATAAAGCTCTGTAGTTTTACACATTGGGTTACTTAGTAATGGATCTATGACCTCATGAGTACTGGTTAATACAAATCTTATTCCTGGCAGCTTGCAGCCGCATTCCCCCACAGTGATACAACTAAAGTCCTGTAATAGATTCTGCTGCACAAAGCTCCTGCCAAGGTTGAATTGGTCATTGGAACCTGTAATCTCTGCAGGTCCTCGAGTTATTGAATTTACAGGAGGGCGCCCATAATGTCTTTATTGCCCAGCCCCCTGCATTCCAGTTTGGTCTGACTGCCAACTGTTCCCACAACATGGAATAGAATCCACCCTCCCGGTGGCAGGACCAAAACCTGTGCAAAAACAACAAGTGACAATGATTCCTTAACACTTTCGGGCCTAGTATGCAAAGGCTTGGGTCGGAGGTGATGCCCATGCCTGGGATAACGTCAATCGATTCCAGGGTCTTTGTGCATAAGGACTGAAGGTCTTGAATATCTGCGAGGATTCAGTCAGCGCTCTGAAGCTGTCTGTGAAATTCTCTAAACTTGGATAGATTATGGCATCTGTGGTGGGCGACTTGCTCGCTGCAGGTTGCAATCCACTCTTCGATCTTCTCTCCAGTTCTCCGAGTCTGGTCTTGCTCATGCCCCGAGGAACTGTGGAGGTTTCCCATTTGAGTAAAGGAATTGAATAAAGGACTGAGGTGCACCTGCGTGAGGTTAGCTCTTATGTAGTTGATTAGTGTTGGATTCTTTTGAACAGGTGGACCTGGAAATTTGTCATAAGTTGCTAAGAATACATGCAGGACAGAGTGGATGGTAAGGGAGGTGGTGTAGCTCTGTTATTTAAGGATGACATCCGGGCAATAGTAAGGGATGACATCGGTGCTATGGAGGACAAGGTTGAATCCATTTGGGTGGAAATCAGGAATAGTAAGGTGAAAATGTCACTGATAGGAGTAGTCTATAGGCCACCAAATAGTAACATTATGGTGCGGCAGGCAATAAACAAAGAAATAACTGATGCATGTAGAAATGGTCCAGCAGTTATCATGAGGGATTTTAATCTACATGTTGATTGGTTTAACCAGGTCAGTCAAGGCAGCCTTGAGGAGGAGTTTATAGAATGTATCCGTGATAGTTTCCTAGAACAGTATGTAATGGAACCTACAAGGGAACAAGCGGACCTAGATCTGGTCCTGTGTGAGACAGGATTGATTAATAATCTCATAGTTAGGGGTCCTCTCGGAAGGAGCGGTCACAATATGGTGGAATATAAAATACAGATGGAGGGTGAGAAGGTAAAATCAAACACTAGTGTTTTGTGCTTAAACAAAGGAGATTACAATGGGATGAGAGAAGAACTAGCTAAGGTAGACTGGGAGCAAAGACTTTATGGTGAAACAGTTGAGGAACAGTGGAGAACCTTTCAAGCGATTTTTCACAGTGCTCAGCAAAGGTTTATCTCAACAAAAAGGAAGGACAGTAGAAAGAGGGAAAATCGACTGTGGATATCTAAGGTAATAAGGGAGAGTATTAAAATGAAGGAAAAAGCATACAAAGTGGCAAAGATTAGTGCGAGACTAGAGGACTGGGAAATCTTTAGGGGGCAACAGAAAGCTACTAAAAAAGCTATAAAAGAAGAGTAAGATAGATTATGAGAGTAAACTTGCTCAGAATATAAAAACAGACAGTAAAAGTTTTTACAAATATATAAAACAAAAAAGAGTGGCTAAGGTAAATATTGGTCCTTTAGAGGATGAGAAGGGAGACTTAATAATGGAAGATGAGGAAATATCTGAGGAACTGAACAGGTTTTTTGGGTCGGTCTTCACAGTGGAAGACACATAACATACCAGTGACTGATAGAAATGAGGCTATGACAGGTGAGGACCTGGAGATGATTGTTATCACTAAGGAGGTAGTGATGGGCAAGTTAATGGGGCTAAATGAGATGGCTAGGGAAATTGCAAATGCACTAGTGATAATTTATCAAAATTCACTAGACTCTGGGGTGGTCCTGGCAGATTGGAAATTAGCAAACGTAACACCACTGTTTAAAAAAGGAGGTAGGCTGAAAGCGGGTAATTATAGGCCAGTGAGCTTAACTTCGGTAGTAGGGAAGATGCTGGAATCTATCAAGGAAGAAATTGCGAGGCATCTGGATGGAAATTGTCCCATTGGGCAGACGCAGCATGGGTTCATAAAGGGCAGGTCATGCCTAACTAATTCAGTGGAATTTTTTGAGGATATTACCAGTGCAGTAGATAACGGGGAGCCAATGGATGTGGTGTATCTGGATTTCCAGAAAGTCTTTGAAAAGGTGCCACACAAAAGATTGTTGCATAAGATAAAGATGCATGGCATTAAGGGTGAAGTAGTAGCATGGATAGAGGATTGGTTAATTAATAGAAAGCAAAGAGTGGGGATTAATGGGTGTTTCTCTGGTTGGCAATCAGTAGCTAGTGGTGGCAAAATATTAAAGCATGCTGCTGTGCAGAGAGACCTGGGTGTGCTAGTGCAGGAGTCACAAAAAGTTGGTTTACAGGTGCAACAGGTGATTAAGAAAGCAAATGGAATTTTGTCCTTCATTGCTAGAGCGATGGAGTTTAAGACTAGGGAGGTTATGCTGCAATTGTATAAGGTGTTAGTGAGGCCACACCTGGAGTATTGTGTTCAGTTTTGGTCTCCTTACCCGAGAAAGGACGTACTGGCGCTGGAGGGTGTGCAGAGGAGATTCACTAGGTTAATCCAAGAGCTGAAGGGGTTGGATTATGAGGAGAGGTTGAGTAGACTGGGACTGTACTCGTTGGAATTTAGAAGGAAGGATGAGGGGGGGATCTTATAGAAACATATAAAATTATGAAGGGAACAGATAGGATAGATGCGGGCAGGTTGTTTCCACTGGCGGGTGACAGCAGAACTAGGGGGCATAGCCTCAAAATAAGGGGAAGTAGATTTAGGACTGAGTTTAGGAGGAACTTCTTCACCCAAAGGGTTGTGAATCTATGGAATTCCTTGCCCAGTGAAGCAGTTGCGGCTCCTTCATTAAATGTTTTTAAGGTAAAGATAGATAGTTTTTTGAAGAATAAAGGGATTAAGGGTTATGGAGTTCGGGCTGGAAAGTGGAGCTGAGTCCACAAAAGATCAGCCATGATCTCATTGACTGGCGGAGCAGGCTCGAGGGGCCAGATGGCCTACTCGTGCCCCAAAGACCGAAGTATGGCTTTCGGACATGTCAAGCTTTCTTGGCCTGGAAAAAATTAAGTTTGCCTGAAGAGGATCACTATCAGGGCTCGCCCGGAGGTGGAGAATTAATCATCAGCGGGGGGGGGGGGGGGGGTTGAATAGTGTAGAGTAGGGGAGAAGAATAGGCGGTTTTATTTGCGAGAGAGGAGTGGCTATTTGCACTATGTTTTTTCTTTATCGATATTTGCACACTACTGTATATTGTTGCTGTTCACAATGCCAAAAATACCTCAATAAAATGGTTTGTCAAATAAAAAAAACATTTAGAGCCATGGCAGATATGCTCCTCTAAACTTTTGTGCCTTCGTTGAACAAAGAAGAGATGTTTCCCAGGCTTGTCACCCAAGTGGTATTGTGTGGTAATTATTAACTGGATTTGACCCAGAGAGTTACAAAAATTGGATGTTGCTTGGGAAATGGGCTTTCTCAGTGAGTTCAGGGAATGTTGGTATATTTGGGAACAGGAGATAACTTCAGATAACATGTGTAAGTGTTCTAGTGTATATCAGTCTTCTGTTGTGCGTTTCTTCTTTTGTATTATAATAAATATTCTTTATTAAGTGTTCACACAAGGACTGGATTGGTTCCTCACTGGGTGTACAAGTTACATGACTAAAAGCCAATGTTTAAATAATCTTTATTTACATCACTGCCTCCCCTGGAGGGATGCCATCAGTTTATACCCCTCGAAGGTGATCATTGTTAGCTGATCGATCTGGCTTCCTGCCTTATTCCAGTTTGTTTCAACAAGTTCCCAACTGAACTCCAGTAATCAATCTCCTGGAAGTTGCAGAGTTAGTTTATTTTGTCGGAAAGTTGTGGACTTTCACCCAATTGTCATGGACATCAGAACGTGCTGTAATCTCGGGTTAGATCCAACTGACATAGTTTTGTGGAATAAGTTTGTACTCGAAGATTTCTAGTTACACGGTGCTTTTTGCAATACAATCAAGATTTACTAGTGCCCAGATCCTGAGTCTCTGCCAATAGCATGGGGGTGGGGGTGGGTGTGGCAGAGGGGGGGGGGGGGGGGGGGGGGCACAAGGATTAGTCTCCTTCTGTGTACATGTTCATATTGCACTGATGTGGTTGAGATCAGGGGAGGAAAGCATAGAACATACAGTGCAGAAGGAAGCCATTCAGCCTATCGAGCCTGCACCAGCTCACATAAGCCCTCACTTCACCCTATCCCCGTAACCCAATAACCCCTCCTAACCTTTTTAGACACTGAGGGTAATTGATCATGGCCAATCCACCCAACCTGCACATCTTTGGTCTGTGGGAGGAAACCGGAGCACCCGGAGGAAACCCACACAGACACAGGGAGAACGTGCAGACTCCGCACAGACAGTGACCCAAGCCGGGAATTGAACCTGGGACCCTGGAGCTGTGAAGCCACAGTGCTATCCACTTGTCCTACCATGCTGCCCAGGAGGGAAAGGAGAAAAAACAGATGTGTGTGTTGATTCTGTGCGCGTAAAATCGAAAATGATGGTTTATTATGAAATGATACAATAAAATTTGCAAAGATGCAATTGATTCTTGGAAAAAAAGGTGAGGCAACAGCCCCATCAGAAACTCCGACAGCGTCACAGCAAAAGTGAATCATTTAGAATTATTCTCTCATTGCTACAATTACTACAATTGGGAGACTGTCAATGGTCACTGTTGGGTAGAGGAGGGGAATATTTACTCAGCATTCGGATGTGCGAGACTGGATCTGGAAGCACTTGATCCTGACACCGAGTGCCTGAAAATGGAAAGAGTTAGGGCATTTCGATGGCGCAGTGGGTTAGCACTGCTGCCTCACGGTGCCGAGGTCCCAGGTTCGATCCCGGCTCTGGGTCACTGTCCGTGTGGAATTTGCACATTCTCCCCGTGTCTGCGTGGGTTTGGCCCCCACAACCCAAAGATGTGCAGGGTAGGTGGACTGACCAGGCTGAATTGCCCCTTAATTGGAAAAAATGAATTGGGTACTCTAAATTTATTTAAAAAAAAGAAAATGGAAAGAGTTCCGTTCTGTACCATTAATGGCTGTCAACTCATAATTTCCACCAACCTAAGTAACAAAAATTACTAATGGTAGTTTTTTTTTATTTTGGACTATTTTATTATCGGGTTGGATTGTTCTGAACGGCAGGGGAGTACAGTGGACTGTCATTGTACAGAAACTTACATGGACTTGTACATTAAAAATTCCTATTTCCAAAAAGTGTCATCTCCTCTATAGTGCAACTGAGACCTGTGGATAGGACAAGCAACAGTGTGTCTCATTAACCAAACAGATTGAAGAGTTGTTAATGAGCAGCACAGCATCAAAACCAGGGAGAGTCAATTAGAACACGGAATTCAATGTCAAACAAGAACAGAATACAAGAGGAAGTGAAGAAAAAAGATGGGATTGTGTGTGTGAGAGAGAGAGAGAGGGACAGACAGACAGAGAGACACACAAGAGAGAGATATCACAGTGTTCCAAGTGTGAAGCTTCCGTCGTCCCAGATGACCTTCGGCTTTGAGAAGGAGAACTGACTGGTGGTGATTTAACCCAAGAATCACCACACCTCAGGCGAGGGGCAAGGTTGAGAAGGTGGGACCTTCATGAATAACCTCAGCCGGTACGGGGATTGAACCCATGCTGCTGGCCTTGCTCTGCATGACAAACCAGTGCTCATCCAATTGAGCTAAATACAGTGAAACCTGGCCAGGAATGTTGGGTCTGTTCCCTGATTTTCCGATCACAACTATTGTTGTGTTTGATTTCATTATGCAAACGTTCAATTATCAGCAGTCATCACATTAACTAAACATTCTATGACAAAGGCAGATCATGAAAGCTTTCTTTGGATGCAATATTGACCTGAAGATTTCACAGGACAACAGTCAAAAGATCTTCGTACCAAATATGTTATCTCACAATTAGAAAATATGAAGAAAGTAATAGACTTACAATAGCGTTGACATCTTTCTTGCTCTTGTGCGAAGAAGCGACCACAGCCAGGTATTGAATGACTTTCTTTGTGTTTTCTGTTTTCCCAGCTCCAGATTCGCCCCTGTGCAGGAAACCCACGCGTTATTGTGACTTTGCACATTATGATCGAAAAGCTACAGACTCTTGATTCCAAAGCTATGTGTCCTCGATTTTAACATCCTGCCCCCCCTGACCCAGTGGAATGTGGGGGGGGGCAGGGTAAGATTAAACCCAATTAACAAGCTCCTCCTCTCTCACCTGTCACAGTTTCACTTTTGTTGATTTTGGAGTTGGCCGAGACCCCCCACTGCAGGTAGGCCGAGGCCTTGGTGACACCATCCATGGACGCAACATCTCAACTATGGTGGGAGGTGTGGGACAACACTGTGGGAGGACTGTAAGAGTAAGAACACTCTTCCCAGACTCTGCGAGGATGCCCACGCCCTTCCATTTCCTTCCTTCCCACCCCTCGCCCCCCAATTGCAAATGAAGCCATCACGGCTCCTTCGACCCCCACAGTGACCTTCAGAATGCCCGCCTCCCCCACTTCTCAGACGCTCAACATTCCCACTGGCCCCTCGGGGGCTCACGTACACCCCAACCCCACCTCCCCAGTTTTAAAACAATCGCGAGCGAGTTAGGTTCCTGTAAATAAAACTGCAAAAGGCCAAATCTGCAATACTCCATTTGCACGAACAAGCATACTCTCTTTTCCCCCGCAATGGTTAAATTGTACCACCTTAAAACTATTCTTAATCCTTCCGTGCGCGGTTTTAATTTTTATTCCAATCAATTTGTTTTTTGTACATAATTATGAACAAAAAGTTAAGGTTTCACTTGGAACTTTGGCACAGGTTCAACCTGCATTAAGATGGAGATGAATAATGTCCACACCATGTCTTGCTGAACTGTACAACACCATAAAAGGCAAAGTTTCTCTGCTGGAATCAGCTGTGCCCTTGAATTTCCTGGTATTAAGCATCTGGATTCCCAGGATTCTTTACAAGCTCTGGATTTCCATAGACTTCGAAATTCATGATACTTTTCTCTTTTTTTTTTAAATTTAGAGTACCCAATTCATTTATTTCCAATTAAGGGGCAATTTAGCGTGGCCAATCCACCTACTTTACACATCTTTGGGTTGGGGGGGCGAAACCCACGCAAACACGGGGAGAATGTGCAAACTCCACACGGACAGTGACCCAGAGCCGGGATCGAACCTGGGACCTCGGCGCCGTGAGGCAGCAGGGCTAACCCGCTGTGCCACCGTGCTGCCCATTCATGATCCTTTTCTTAATGGCACAAGCAACACCAGACACTCGGGCAATTCCTGTATGTCCTACTCCTGCATCAAACCCAGCTTCCACAGGCTAAAATAAAAACAGTAAAGACTGCAAAGACCTATTGCACATCAGAAGACGCTAAATCACAACTTCTGTCTCCAGCTATAATCCAGTCCTGTTTTTCCCTCTCGATTACAGTAAATTGTTGATGAAACATTGACAGAAGCTGGATGATTATGTGAACCAAATACAGCACTTCTTCCATTTCCTGCCCAAGATCGCCGTTTAATTTTAAGTCAGGTAAATTACTCCAGGTCTTTAACGGTTTATATTTTAGTTGTTTTGTTTCAAAAAAAAACTCAGGTGACGAGAAGGCCTTTTATTTACTTGGTTAGGTGACTGGGCTGTGGAGGAATTTCATTATTTTTCTTTCACTGGGAAGGGTGTGTGCGTGTTTGGAGGCGCGTGTGCGAGAGAATAGGTGTGTGTGAAAGAAGGAGTGCGAGTGTGAGGTGTGCGTTTGCAAGTGTGAGAGTTTCTGCTGTTCCTCACCTGCACAGTAAGCAGGCCGATGAAAAACCCCAGGAAGAATTGGAAGGCTGAATTGATTCACAACTGAAACAGTAGCTGAAAACGAAGCTGTGACTTGTCGATGGATATTGATGTCAAACTGTGCTCTGCTCCACTGCAGTGGTGGGTGTACAATATCAAATGTATTTGCGAATGCGAGGCTGTACTGACTGCAGTACAGAGAGCCACTGCAAGGTAATATTGTACCAGGACAGAGTGTGGTAAACCACTGTTGCACCTATATTAGGTGATGTATGGTAGGACCTGTACTACAGGTACGATGGTAGTCCCTGCCTGCTGGCCCCGCCCAGTAGGCGGAGTATAAATATGTGTGTCCTCCATGCAGCAGCCATTTCGCCAGCTGCTGTAGGAGGCCACACATCTTAGAGCAATAAAGCCTCAGTTGTATTCAACTTTCGTCTTTGTGCAATTGATAGTGCATCACATAGTAACTCACTGGCAAATCCTTTTGGTTATAACTCGAGCAGTAGGGCAGCACGGTGGCACAGAGATTAGCACAGCTGCCTCACGGCTCCAAGGTCCCAGGTTCGATCATGGCTCTGGGTCACTGTCCCTGTGGAGTTTACACATTCTCCCCGTGTCTGCGTGGGTTTCACCCCCTGTGGTAAACCACGTGATTGTATTGTCTGGACTGTATTGTATTGTGCATGCCTGGGTTTGTACAGGTTGGCTCTGCCTGTGGCTCCTCCCCTCGGGGCTTCTCTATAAAGATGGCAAGTCTCCGCCTCCGGCCCCAGTTCGGGTCCAGAGGCAGGTGGCTTGCTGTTTAGTGTATTAAAGCCTCAGTTAACTTTATCAACTCGTCGTGTATTATTGACTGTGTATCACCCCTACAATCGAAAGATGTGCAAGGTAGGTGGATTGGCCATGCTAAATTGCCCCTCAATTGGAAAAGATGAAAAATTGGGTACTCTAAATATCATAATCTTTGGCTGGATTGGGGTTGTGCTTCTATCCATTGTGCTAATATATTAATGCCTCAATAAAATATTTTTCAAAAATAATAATAATCTTCATTATTGTCACAAGTAGGCTTACACTAACACTGCAATGAAGTTACTGTGAAAAATCCCCTAGTTGCCACATTTCAGTGTCTGTTCAGGTACACAGAGGGAGAATTCAGAATGTCCAATTCACCTGACAGCACGTCTTTCGGGACTTGTGGGAAGAAACCGGAGCACCCGGAGGAAACCCACGCAGACACGGGGAGAACGTGCAGACTCCCCACAGACAGTGACCCAAGCCGGTAATCGAACCTGGGATCCGGGTTCTGAGAAGCAACAGTGCTAACCACTGTGCTACCGTGATTTATTAAATTAAACTCGAGCAGTAAAGACCAGAAGCAGGAGCCTGACAAAGCAAGTGTCAGGGGTCACCAACTGCAGGACACTTAGGAGATCAGGAGTAATAACTAGCACCTTCAGATGGGTAATATAATAAGTGCTCGGGATAAACAAACGCGTGAAACTAGAGGAGACTATATGCAAGAATAGGGCTTATCTACAAGGAAGAAGGCTTTGTTGGGCATTTAGTATGAATTAAATTAACTGAAATTAATTGTATCCAACAAACCTCCTACTACCATGCAGATATAGTTCTACACAGCAAGATCCCACAAATAGCAGATCAGATAACTGTAATTAACTGTTTATGGCTGCAAGACCAAAGAACGAACATGCATTATATAAATGCTCTCCACGCCTGCCGCAAGATCGCCATGGACATCGCGGAGACCATGTAAAGGTCTGTTGACCTCGGGTGGGAATTTCCAATTGCCAGGCACGTTCAGCCGAAACATCCGCCCAATGCATTTTATTTACATCCTCAAAGTTAGCAAGATACTTTTGGTGCAGACTCTCTTGGAATGCAAGCATACAGGGCAGCTGTGACACAGCAAGATCCCACAGCCAACAAGGAGCAGATGTTTTTCTTAAAATGATGTAGGCAAAGGATAAAGGTTTGCCTGGCCTTCCAGAGAACCCTCCTACTCTTCTCCAACGAGTGCCTTGGGGGGTATTGTAAACCCGAGAGATGGATTATTTTCAGATCTGATCTGAAAGTTGGCACCTCTGATAGTGTAGCAGCCCCTCAGGTGGGTCCCACAGACACCCTGAAAGTGACGTTTGCCAGCGCACTAGCACCGCTAAGACTGGCCTGGCCTCCGTTTTCTGTATTGAAAAGGGAGCAACAAGGACACATTTCTACTTCTGTACCTCCCGCCCCCTCCTCCCTCTACCCCGCCCAAAATTCAAGTGTAATGCTGATCCCTAGTGCTCAGAATCCCAACACAAAAAACACAGCACTTTATTGGACATCTCTACATTTGGGATAGCAGATGTATTCATAACAACATTGCAAATAGCAGCAGAGTAGGCCATTCAGCCCCTCGAGCCAGCTCTGCCATTCAACTAACTCATGCTGGCTATTCTACCTCAACTCCATTGTCCCGCATTGTCCCCATATCCCTTGATGTCTTTGCCATCTACAAATCTCATCTCGGCCTTGAGCATTCTGTTATTGCTTAGAAAAAGGTTGCTCCCGATGCTGAAGTAATATTTAAACTTGTGTAATAAACTTTATTCTCAAGATATTGTTCAGCGCAGAGAAATCCTTATATAGCAGTTACTCCTTAAAGAAAATGAGCTGTCGGGAGGTGTTTAGAGTAGTTAATCACACAGATAAAACACTGTCAGAATCAATACCTTCATCCACACAATAATAAGCCCACAGTTCATATGCATTGCATTCAGAAAAGAAATCCTTTCTGCTGACTTGTTTTTTCATCAGTGAGCTTCTTTTAATCTAGATCTACAAAATTCAGGAAACAAATTAAAAGATTCCACCCTCTTGTTAAGGTTTTTGATAGTTATCCTGTTTATCAAACTGCAAAACATTCTGAAAATGAAGAAGTAAAAGTTGGCTGTGCTTCAGATAAGTGCGATGTACCAGCGATGGACTAGAAATCCAGAGACGGACTCTGGCTCAACCCCTACCATGGCAGTTGGTGGAATTTAAATTCAACTAATTCAAAAAATCTGGAATGAAAAGCTAATTTCATGGTGGCCATTACGGAGACTCTTCGATAGTCTGACAAAAAACACCGTGTGGTGCACTGATGTCCTTCAGGGAAGGAAATCTGCCATCTCTCCCCGGTCTGGCCTACATGTGACTCCAGACCCACAGCAATGTGGCTGACTCTCAACGGCTCTCTCTGAAAATGGCCGCTCGGTTGCACCAAACCGCTACAGTAAAGTCAAAAAGGAAATATCACCAAACAGCCTTCACTACTGCTGCACCAAAATCCCGGAACTCCTACCCCAACAGCATTGCGTGGTTGGATTGGATTTGTTTATTGTCACGTGTACCAAGGTACAGTGAAAAGTATTTTTCTGCGAGCAGCTCAACAGATCATTAAGTACATGGGAAGAAAACGGAATAAAAGAAAATACATAATAGGGCAACACAAGATATACAATGTAACTACATAAGCACTGGCATCGGATGAAGCAGACAGGGTGTAGTGTTAATGAGGTCAGTCCATAAGAGGGTCATTTAGGAGTTTGTTGACAGTGGGGAAGAAGCTGTTTTTGAGTCTGTTCGTGCGTGTTCTCAGACTTCTATATCTCCTGCCCAATGGAAGAAGTTGGAAGAGTGAGTAAGCCGGGTCTTTGATTATGCTGCCCACTTTCCCCAGGCAGCGGGAGGTGTAGATGGAGTCAATGGATGGGAGACGGGTTTGTGTGATGGATTGGGTGGTGTTCACGGCTCTCTGAAGTTTCTTGCGGTCCTGGGCCGAGCAGTTGCCATACCAGGCTGTATTGCAGTTGGTAAGGGTTAACGTGGACATGCCAAATTTCCTTAGTTTACTGAGGAAGTATAGGCGCTGTTGTGCTTTCTTGGTGGTAGTGTCGATGTGGGCAGACAACGTCAGATTTTTGGTGATGTGCACCCCTCGGAATTTGAAACTGCTAACCATCTCCACCTCGGCTCCGTTGATGCTGACAGGGGTGTGTACAGTACTTTGCTTCCTGAAGTCAATGACCAGCTCTTCAGTTTTGCTGGCATTGAGGGAGATTGTTGTCGTTACACCACTCCACTAGGTTCTCTATCTCCCTCCTGTATTCTGACTTGTCGTTATTCGAGATGCGGCCCACTATGGTCGTATCGTCAGAAAACTTGTAGATGGAGTTGGAACCACATTTTGCCACGCAGTCGTGTGTGTACAGGGAGTAGAGTTCGAGATGGTAACTCACCTTCCCAAGGGAAGTTAGGAATAAGCAACAAATGCTGGTCTCGCTCACATAGAACATAGAACAGTACAGCACAGAACAGGCCCTTCGGCCCTCGATGTTGTGCCGAGCCATGATCACCCTACTCAAACCCACGTATCCACCCTATACCCGTAACCCAACAACCCCCCCCCTTAACCTTACTTTTTAGGACACTCCGGGCAATTTAGCATGGCCAATCCACCTAACCCGCACATCTTTGGACTGTGGGAGGAAACCGGAGCACCCGGAGGAAACCCACACACACACGGGGAGGACGTGCAGACTCCGCACAGACAGTGACCCAGCCGGGAATCGAACCTGGGACCCTGGAGCTGTGAAGCATTTATACTAACCACCATGCTACCCAACTCAGGAAAAGATTTAATACACTTTGTTGATTTAAAAAGAACAAAAATTTATTATCAAACATCTCTCGTGTCAATATGAAGAGGAGGTGAAGCCTCTGTGGACTAAGCTAACTCCCAAGGCAGCTAAAGAAGAGCAGCAAATGTGGGTTTGGCAGCATGAACTACATCACAAGAACAAATCAAAAAATATTTAGGAAGAGAAGTCCAAAAGCGGAAGTGAAGTGGCCTGAATTTTGATCATTGATCTATGTGTGAGTCGGGACTCAGTGGGAAGCACTCTCACCCCTGAATCAGGTTATTTGAGTTCAAGTTCCATTCCAGAACTGGAGCACCAAACTCCAGGCTGACCCTCTGGTGCAATCCTTAGGGAGTGTTGCACTGTCAAAGATACCAATAACAGAGGCCCATCTGCTCCCTCAGATCATAGATCGTATAATTTTCAGTGCAGAAGGAGGCCATTTGGCCCATCGAGTCTGCACCTACCCTTGAAAGGAACACCTTACCTAAGCCCACACCCCTACCCTATCCCCATAACCCAATAACCCCTCCTAACCTTTTTGGACATGAAGGGCAATTTAGCATTGCCAGTCCACCTAACCTGCACGTCTTTGGACTGTGGGAGGAAACCGGAGCACCCGGAGGAAACCCACGCAGACACGGGGAGAAAGTGCAGACTCTGCACAGACAGTGACCCAGCCGGGAATCGAACCTGGGACCCTGGAGCTGTGAAGCAACAGTGCTAACCACTGTACTACCGTGCCCAAGAGGTTAAAGATCACATTTTGATGAAGGACAGGGGACAGTGACCTAGTCATTTGTTTTTGTGGGCGCTATCTAACCGAATGGAAACAGAGTCCTGTAATGAGCATGTTTAACTGGGTGTTTCCTGGCGCTCATAGCACCAAGAATCTCCACGCTATCTACTGGGAGTCGGTTCTATTGGGAGCCTCAGCATGGAACTCCCCGTGAAGCCGCAATTAGTCCCGTTTCCAGCACCGAAGAGCTCCGTTCGCTGGAACTCAGTGCAGGAGGAGATCAGGATGCCATTTTTAAATGGCGTCCCGAACTCTCGACCCCCGAACCTCCCTAAATCCCCAACCCACCTAGAAGAGTCTACCCCCCATGCCCCCCCGCAGCTCAAGCACCCAGGCAGGGCCCAATCCTCCTTGTGAGAAAATGTCAACTTGGCACCTTAGTCCCTCCAGCTTGGCAGTGCCAGCTGGGCATCTTGGCAGTGCCAGGCTGGCACTCAGGTGGCACTGCCAGAGTGCCAGGCTGGCAGTGCCAAGATGCCTGGGTGGCACCAGCAGTGCTAGTGTGCCACCTTGCCCAGAGGGCAAGCAGCTGGGCCCTCCGATCCCAAGGGATCCCAAGCGAGTGCCGTTCCGAATCTGCAGATTTGCAGAATAGTAATCCCACCCACAATGGGCGGGATTCAGATCGCGACATCTTGCAAGATTGTGTTAGATCTCACCAGGTGACCTGGGTAGACCCTGAAAGAGGGATCTCCCAGCATCTACCAAGCTGCCTTTTGGGCGTAACGCGGCCAGTAGATCGCGTCCCCTTTCAACATTGAAATGGACATGCAAATTCTGACATCAGTGAGATGACCTGTATGTGTGGACATGTACAGAGTTCAAGCAGAGAGGTGTGAAGGAAGCCTAGTTCAAAACTGACCCTTACAATGTACCAACATCAGATCAGTGTCCAACAATACCAGTATAGTATTAGACATATCCCAACTTTAGAAAATGAGCAGAGAGGAACTAGACGGGAAATGTTGGCAATTTCTGGCTTAGAATTTCTCCTTAGCCTTACTTGGTGTTAGACCAGATTTACTGATACACTGACTAAGATTAAATAATTTTGCAGATGTCTAATTGGTCCAGACACGCAGAGAACGTGCAGACTCCGCACAGACAGTGACCCAGCGGGGAATTGAACCTGGGACCCTGGCACTGTGACACCACAGTGCTATCCACTTGTGCTACCGAGCTGCCCTACCTCAATCACCTGCTCCTTAGCTTAAATCTATGCCCCGGGTTATTGGCCCTGTACCAAGAGGAAAAGTTCCTTCCTATCCACCCTAGCTATAGAGGGAGTGTAGCCAAGGTTTACCAGACTGATTCCTGGGATGCCAATTATGTGTCCCTTATAATTTTGCGCACTTCGATTAGGCCCCGCCTCAGCCTCCTCTGCTTTAAGGAGAACAACTCCAGCCTCTCCTCATAGCTGAAACACTCCACCCCAGGCAGGAAACTTCACACATGGTCAAGCTGCAAACATTATTAACTCTCTTCTAGTTTAGCATCAAAAGCAGTTTTAACAACAGCATATTTGTGACAGACAAACTCGAGAATAGAACATGCCTAACCCCATTACAGGAAGTGTTGTTTAAAATACGTAAGATTACAAGAAGTCCCTACTTCCCATCCATTTCAACTCAAGGGATTCCAAATAATTCTATTTCAATCTGATAAAGAGTTGGTAACAGAAAATTGGAACTGGTCCAGATCAGACTATCTCTAAAGTTAAGCAGAATGTACCATTTAAAAAAAGCTCCTCATCTCTTTGTTCCCCCCCCCAAAAAAAACTAAAAGCCAGGCGGCCAACATGGAATTTCAGAACCTATTTAAATCCAGGCGATCTTTGCTCTTGTTCGGAACATACATTTTTCCAGAGGTACTAAATGTCCGTAGAAGTAGTATTTTATTTTACAAATATAGCATTACTTTGTGGCCAGTGACATACAGTTTGTACTTACTGCCTCTCATCAAACAGATTACCTATCTCCAGTTCTCCGCAAAGTCACCGGGACTTTTCCTTATTTGGTGCCCTTTGGAGTAACTTCCTACTAAAGGCGACCATGTTGTAAAGATCAAGGCATCATGATGGGCACACGGAAATGCTATTGAGTGGTTACTATTTATAACTGTGCTGACAGTCCAGAATATGCTTCCTGTAGGTACGGGATGATAAACTAAAGCGGAAATGAAAAGCAAAAGGCAGTCCTTTACCGTCGCTATTTCAATCATTTGTATGAATCACATAGTAACATAGCAAATAGGAGCAGGCGATTCGGCCCTTTTTGAGTCTGCTCCACCGTTCAATACGATCATGGCTGATCATCCAACTCAATAGCCTAATCCCACTTTCCTCCATGTACTTTGATCCCCTTCACCCCAAGTGCGATATCTAACTGCTTCTTCAAAACATACAATGTTTTGGCCTCAACTACTTCCTGTGGTAATGAATTGCACAGGCCGACCGCTCTCAAGAGTGAAGAAATGTCTCCTCATCTCATTCCTAAATGGTTTACCCCGTATCCTCGGATTGTGACCCCTGGTTCTGGATTCCTCCACCATCGGGAACATCCCTCCTGCATCTACCCTGTCCAGTCCCCGTTAGAATTTTATAGGTTTCTGTGAGATTCCCTCTCATTCTTCTGAACTCCAGCGACTACAATCCTAACCGATTCAATCTCTCCTCATATGTCAGTCCCGCCATCCCAGGAATCAGTCTGGTAAACCTTTGCTGCACTCCCTCCATAGCAAGAACATCCTTCCTCAGATATGGAGACCAAAACTGTTCACAATATTCCAGGTGGGGTTTCACTAAGGCTCCTGTATAATTGCAGCAACACATCCCTGCTCCTGTACTCAAATCCTCTCGCTATGAAGGCCAACATACCATTTGCCTTCTTTACCGCCTGCTGTATCTGCACGCTTGCCTTCAGTGACTGAGTACGAGGACACAGGCATCTCATTGCACATTCCCCTCTCCTAATTTATGGCCATTCAAATAATAGTCTGCTCCTCACATTTATCAAAATTATACTGCATCTGCCATTTGTTTACCATTCACTCAACTTGTCAAAATCACAAAAAGGATCTGTGCATCCTCCTCCCATCCAACTTGGTATCATCTGCAAATATGGAGATATTACAATTTGTTCCCTCATCGAATTCATTCATATATATTGTGAATAGCTGGGGTCCCAACACCGATCAATGCAGTACCCCAATAGTCACTGCCTGTCAATTCAAAAAAATCCATTAATTCCTTTCTTTGTTTCCAGTCTGCCAACCAGTTTTCTATCCATCTCAATACACTACCCCTAATCCCATGTGCTTTAATTTTACACACTAATCTCTTATGCAGGACTTTGTCAAAAGCCTTTTGAAAGTCCAAATATACCACATCGACTGGCTCCCCCTCGTCAACTCACTAGTTACATCCCCAAAGAAGTCCAGTAGATTTGTCAAGCATGATTTCCCCGTCATAAATCCATGTTGACTGTCCGATCCTGACACTGTTTTCCAAGTGCTCTGTTATAAAATCTTTGATAACGGATTCTAGAATTTTCCCCATTACCAATGCCGGGCTTTCTATAATTTTGTTATCTCTCTACCTCCCTTTTTAAATAGCAGAGTTACATTGGCGACACTCCAAACTGCACGACTGGTTCCAGAACCTGGGACCTCGGCGCCGTGAGGCAAAAGTGCTAACCACTGTGCCACCCCAACCTGCATGCTCTTTTCAGGACTTCAGAAGAATGAGGTGGCCAACAGTCATTCTGGAAATGCTGGGAGAAAAGAGGCTCTACAGCATGGCTCTCCACAATTAGAATCCCGATTCTAACACAGGAAGAGGCCATTTGGCCTGCGTTGTCCATACTGACTCCACCCTTCCCACCCCACCTTTTCATCTTGGCTTTGGAATGCTTTTCTTTGCGGACATCTATCCAATTCTACTTTGAAAGCCTCCAGTTGAACCTGCCTCCACCACACCTGTACCTGCTACACCTTAACTTGGTGCCCTTGGATTCACAATCCTTCTACCAACGGGAAGTGTTTCTTCCCGTCTGCTCTGCCCAGATTCCTCACGATCTTGAATGCAAATCCAAATGTGAAAAACTGCTTAAAAACCCCAGCGTAAGGGCAGCACGGTGGAGCAGTAGTTAGCACTGCAGCCTCACGGGGCCGAGGTCCCAGGTTCGATTCCAGCCCCGGGTCAGTAGGTGGAGTTTGCACATTCTCCCCGTGTCTGCGTGAGTCTCACCCCTACAACCCAAAGGTGTGCAGGGTAGATGGATTGGTCACGCTAAATTGCCCCTTCATTGGATAAAAATAATTGGGTACTCTAAATTTATTTTAAAAAGTAAAAACCCCAGGGTGTGTTTGAGAAGGATTCTGGTCACCTGCATTCCAATTACAATGGCAATTGACATTAGCCTCAGTTTCATCAGAGCCAAGCTTTCCTTCCTGATTCCTGTCAGTCACACGCCACACACACACACACGTTACTGACACTGAAACATCGGAATAAACGGGATTGGAAAAGACTATTTCAGTCTTTCCAGTGGCTCCAGAATACCCTGACAACAGCACCATTTAACCAACATTTCTTCTCCTTTAGTTTAATTGCCTTTCACTTGCCACCTCTTAAACCAGTTCCCCAGCTTCTAGAATCCCCTGCACCTGATCAGCTTGTCTTTGGTTGTTTACACCCCCACCAGAAGAGAATAGAAATCCCATTGGACACTGGGTGGAGATCCAGTTAGCTGCTGACCCTGTCGAGTCTCAGAAGAGAAACAGAAATTCGCTCGGCCCGCGTTGCCTGCTCGCGTTTCTGCTGTTGGGGCAGGGGTTCTCACATTTGTTCATTAGTGAGCGTGTCAGCATTAATTGCCCATCCCGCATTGCTCTGAGGAGATGGTGGTAAGCCGCCTTCTTGAACCGCTCAGTCTGTAGGCTGCTCGCGCACACGGCGCTGATAGGCAAGAATACAATTAGGTGGGGGTGAAGACTTAGGGTCTTTGAGTCCTGCTGATTAAAATGGTAAATCTGTGGACATCAAACAGGCTAATGCTACAGGCTAGGCCGGAAGGACCCCACCACACACCAAACAGAGAACTGACTTTGGGAGTTGTGGGTAATGGGATATGGATGTTACATGTTGTTTGGAAGTAGATTATTTGTTACAACTTTCCTGCCAAGCCCGAGGCACATTTCCACTGTCATCATGAGGTAGCTAGCCCCAATATTTGGCAGACAGGTCGGACACTGCTCGCCACCTGGCTTCATGTCAGCTCTTCCCTGGTCTCTATGATTGGAGCACTAGAATTCGAACTTTTGGAATAATGATACAAAGTCCAAGTCAGACCCAAGCTGAAGTTACAGTGAGCCGTCCCAGCACCACACCTCAGGAATTATATATTGAGCTTGGCGGGGGGAGGGGGGGAATGCAATCTAGATTTACCAGAACGATACCTGGACTCCAATTAGGAGGAGGGATTACCAAAACTAGGGTTGTATTCCCTGGAATTTCGATGGTAAAGGGATGATATGTTAAGGAGAATGGATGGGACAGAGAGAGAAAAACTATTTCTGCTGTTGAGGAGTCAAATACTTGGGACAGAGTGTAAAAATCCGAGCCAGATCTTTCAGTAGTGAAATTAGCAAACACGTCTATACCCAAAGGGCAGTAGACGTTAGGGACCGTCTTGTACAATTGATTAATCTTGAATCTGAGATTGAAAGGTATATGGGACGAAGGTGGGTATATGGAGTTAGTTTGCAGATCAGGCATGATCTCACCCAATAGGGAAACAGGCTCGAGGGGCTGAATGGCCCTCTCCTGTTCCTACCAAATGCAGTCTCCATAATGGACAAAAATCTAGAATGTGGAAGGAAACTTTGCTGCCGTTCACAGTTACACCAGCATTCCAACTTTCCCAGTGTAGCCTCTCCAGCAGCTCCTTTTGAACATGTTGAATGTGTGATAGTTTGTTTGATCAAAGGGGACGCTTCATTCTTTACTCCCTAATCGGCTAACTTTCTGGCTTTCTGTACAAACCGAGCACATGCGAACACTGCCCAGAAACTCTTCCCATGGTGGAATCTTGTATTTGCTTATGAAATAGGAACACTTTACTGCACTCCCAACATTAACGGACACGTCATTCATTTGTCGGCTGTGTACTCAATGTTGATTGTCATTTTGGTTCTGAGATTCCCTCATAAAGAATTGAATTCCAAACTAATTAGTCACAGTTGCAAAATATTGGCATATTTAATGAAAACAGTAATATTGTTTACCACCACTCTTTCAGTATCATAGAATTTACAGTGCAGAAGGCGGCCACTCGGCCCATCGAGTCTGCACCGGCCCTTGGAAAGAGCATCCTACTTAAGCCCAGGCCTCCACCCTATCCCCAACCTAACCTTTTTGGATACTAAGGGCAATTTAGCATGGTCAATCCACCTAACCTGCACATCTTTAGACTGTGGGAGGAAACCGCAGCACCCAGACGAACCCCACGCAGACACGGGGAGAAGGTGCAGACTCCGCACAGACAGTGACCCAAGCCTGGAATCGAACCTGGGACCCTGGAGCTGTGAGGCAGCAGTGCTAACCGTGGCACCGCCGTGCCGCCCATATCAGCCTCATCCAGCCATTCTTCAGGTGCAAGCCGAAACAAAGCTTGGCAATCTGGGTTACCATTCAGTACATCACAGCTGAGCCAGATTATGTTCTCACCAGTTGTCCCTGACATGCATTGTGTAGCAAGAGCCACTGCTTAAGCTCGATAAGCGAAGCTGGGACAAGCTGGAACACTGCCTACATTTTTCAGTTTTCAGCTAAGAAAAATGAGGCCAATTGTTGCACTCGTAGTGACACCCCCCAGGCTGAGGAATAGTTCAGTACAGCCTTGCTGGTTTGCATGGCTTTGCTCCATATTAGGCAATGCCCTCAGTAACTGAGCATCTTGGAGACGACTGATGAAGAACCCAAGACCTTTTACAGTAATTTACATTCCCACTTACTTTTCTATACCATATTTATATTGGCCTGTTGCGCTGCATTAGCCAACAACTGTAAACCCAAAGCCTCAATTTCTTCTCATTTCATAGAACATAGAGTGAAGAAGGAGGCCATTCGGCCCATCGAGTCTGCACTGACCCAATTAAGCCCTCACTTCCACCCTATCCCCGTAACCCAATAACCCCTCCTAACCTTTTTGGTCATTAAGGGCAATTTATCACGGCCAATCCACCTAACCTGCACGTCTTTGGACTGTGGGAGGAAACCGGAGCACCCGGAGGAAACCCACGCAGACACGGGGAGAACGTGCAGACTCCGCAGAGATAGTGACCCAGTGGGGGACCTGCGTTGTGAAGCCGCAGTGCTAGCCACTTGTGCTCCCGTGCTGCCCTACTTCACAGAGAAGCAAATACCTTTCCCTATTCCGCGCCATTTTGTGCAAAACAGCCCAACAGAAAGGTTCCAGCTTGATAACTCTACACCTCTCCGTCTTGTTGATGTTGCTGTGTTATTAAGTCGCTCACAACCAAGATTATAAATCAGAATTTCACGTTTACATCCCAAAAAGAAAATGCTGGAACATGTCAGCAGCTCTGGCAGCATCTGTTGGGGGAGAAAATAGCTAACGTTTCAAATCCAGGTGACTCTTTGTCTTGTCAAAGGGACATCTGAACTTGAAACATTAGCTCTTTTCTCTCCCTACAGATGCTGCCAAACCTGCTGAGATTTGCCACCATTTTCTTTTTGGTTTCAGATTCCAGCATCCGCATTAAATTTGCTTTTTTTCCATATTTATATCCAGTTTTATAATCCCCTATATTTCACAGATGGTGAAGCAACAGTTTAGGTTAAAATTCTGCCGCCTCTTTTATTGCACAGAAACCTGGTGTCAAATCCTTTTCTCAGAAATGATTCAAACGAGAGGGTAAATGAACAAGCGCGACAAGTGTCCTCTACAAAAGTGAAACATCCCAGGGAGCATCAAACAAAACTTGGTGCTGAACCATGAGGAGATATTGGGACAGGCGGCTAAAAGCTTCATCGAGCGAGTAGGTTCTAAGTAATAACGCAAAGAAGGAAAGTGAGGAAGAGGAAGAGAGAGACTGAGGGAGGGAATGCCCAAGCACAGACTGTTCCCTCCGAGATAATCTAGTCTACTCCTCCATCATACCCAGGGTTTAGCACACTGGGCTAAATCGCTGGCTTTTAAAGCAGACCAAGGCAGGCCAGCAGCACGGTTCAATTCCCGTACCAGCCTCCCCGAACAGGCGCCAGAATGTGGCGACTAGGGGCTTTTCACAGTAACTTCATTGAAGCCTACTCGTGACAATAAGCGATTTTCATTTTCATTTCATCCTCAATGAACCACGCAGACTTGGTCAATCCCCTCTCCACCCTCACTCCGTCACCACTTTCAATGTGTTGAAAAAGAACAACATCAAGGAGACAAATATGATCTATTTTAAACCTGTTTGATCAAATAGCAATATTACAAATAGTTAAAAGTGAAAAGTATTTTACTCACGTGCACAAAATTGACTGGTCTTCACGATCTGTAAAAGAAATGATGAATAAAATTACATTGAGAGAGTGGATGAATTCTCCACCTACAATGTGTCATTTACATTCCAACGCAAGAGTTTGTCGTTTAATTTGCCAGTGAACCTGCAATGCACCTGAGAAACCTTCAGAATTAATAAATTATTACTCATTGATTCACCAAGCTTCACAAATGGCAGAGGTTTAATTTCAAAATCCCTTCATAAATTCATTTACATTTCTTCTCAATTGGAGAGTCTCACCACATGGACATTTTAAAATTTGGCTTCATTGATTATAACTCATTTCAACATTTTTGTATCTTGTTTTTACTTCCTATTATTTTTGATCAAACAGCTGACATTGTCAATCGCAACATCCTGATTGCATTTGTGGAGGCTTCAGTATAACAGTCAATGGGCAATAAATGCGGCCTTGCCAGTGTTATCCACATCCCAAGAACCAAAAACTCTTTGCTGTCTTTCAGCGTCTGTGTTTACACATGTATGGGAGACAATAGGCGAGGAATGTGGTAGTCACCACTGTTGTATACCCTGTACTACAGGTACGGAGGTAGATCCCTGCCTGCTGGCTCCGCCCAGTAGGTGGAGTATAAATGTGTGGGCTCTCCGAGCTGCAGCCATTTTGTCAGCAGCTGGGGGAGGCTATGCATCTCTGCTCAGTAAAGCCTCGATTACACTCTACTCTCGTCTCGTCGCAATTGGTAGTGCATCAATTTATTACGCAGAGATTTTATAACGATGGATCTCTGCATCAAGCCTGATCGCCTGCAGTTGCACCCTCAAGCAGAGAACACCAGGTCGGCCTTCGCCCATTGGCTAGACTTGCTTTGAAGCCTACATCGGATCTGCGACAGAACCACCCTCAGAGGCACAGAAACCCCAGATCCTGTACACGCGGCTGAGCTCCGATATCTTTCCCCTCATCCGGGACGCGCCTACCTACGCTGAGGCCATGGCGCTGCTGAAGGAAAACTACACTCGGCAGACCAACAAAATCTACGGCAGGCACCTCCTGTCCACGCGGTATTAACTCCCTGGTGAGTCTGTGGAAGATTTCCCTGCACTCTCTGGCGAGGGACTGCGATTGCCAGGCCATTTCGGCCGTTGAACATTCTGAACTCCTAATTGTGGATGCTTTTGTTACGGGCATAGGGTCAGCGTACATCCGCCAGCACCTCTTAGAAGGGGCTACCCTCGACCTCGCGGCCACCAAGTAATTTGTGATCTCACTAACAGTCACCTCCCGCAATGTACAAGCGTACGCCCCCGACCGCATGACGCCCCCCCCCTCCTGGACATCATGGACCCCGCCAGCAACCGTCCCTTTGAACGCCTCAGCATGGATTTCAAAGGGCCCCTCCCCTACACCGACCGAAACACGTACTTTCTTAATGTGGTCGACGAATTCTCCAGATTGCCCTTCGTCGTCCCATACCCCGATATGACGTCGGCCACCATCATCAAAGCCCTCAACATCATCTTCGCTCTGTTCGGTTTCCCCGCCTACATCCACAGTGACAGGGGATCCTCATTTATTTATTTTTTAACCAACAATTTTATTGGGGTATGTTTTGGCATTGCAAACAGTTACAGATTACAGAAACATGCAAACATCAACGGAAAACCAGCACTTCAACCAAACCATAATGCACATACCCGCTCCTCCCCCATAGACACTACCCGCTATTTATCCCTCCTACTCTAATCGCCCCCCTCCCCCGCTCTCTCCCCCCACCTCCCCTGCTGACACTCACTCTCCCGTGAAGAAAACGATGAATGGTTGCCACCTTCGGGCGAACCCCAATACAGATCTCCTCAAGGCAAACTTGATTTTTTCCATACCCAGAAAATTCGACATGTCCGAAAGCCGTAGTTCGGTCTTCGGGGGTTTTGAGTCCCTCCCTGCCAGCAGTATTTGCTGCCGGGCTATCAGGGAAGCAAAGGCCAGAACATCGGCCTCTTTCTCCCCCTGGACTCCCGGGTCTTCCGAAGCCCCGAAAATTGCCACCCCTGGACTCATCACCACCCTTGCTTTTAGCACCCGGGGCATGATCCCCGCAAATCCCTCCCAGTACCCCCCAAGCTTAGGGCATGCCCAAAACATGTGAACGTGGTTCGCTGGTCCTCCCGCGCATCTAGCGCACTTGTCCTCTACCCCAAAGAATTTGCTCATCCGAGCCACCGTCATGTGGGCCCGGTGAACGGCCTTAAACTGAATCAGGCCGAGCCTGGCACATGTTGCGGTTACTCAGGGCTTCCGCCCATACCCCGTCCTCCATCTCCCCGCCAAGCTCCTCCTCCCATTTGAGTTTCAGTTCCTCCGTCTGGGACTCTGCCCCCTTCATGAGCACCTTGTAAATATCCGAGACTCTACCCTCTCCTCCTTCTCCTCCAAAGACTATTCTGTCTTGGATCCCTATTGGCGGGAGGCGTGGGAAGGATGGGACCTGTCTGCGTACAAAGTCTCGCATCTGTAAGTACCTAAAGTCATTTCCCCTTTCCAGCCCAGCTTTCTCCTCCAAGCCCCTCAAACTTGCAAAGTTCCCCTCCAGGAACATATGGCCCACCCTCCTCACCCCCGCCATGTTCGAAACCCACCATCCATGTTCCCGGGGGCAAATCGATGGTTATCACATATTGGAGCCCAGACAGACGCACCCACCTCTCCTACATGCCTCCTCCACTGGCCCCATATCCGCAGGGCCGCCCCCACTACCGGGCTGGTGGAGTACCTGGCTGGCGGCAGCGGTAGGGGAGCCGTGACCAGGGCTGCCAAACTGGTGCCCCTGCACGAAGCCGCCTCCACCCACTCCCAGATAGACCCCGTACCCACCATCCATTTCATGGCTATGTTAGCCGCCCAGTAGTAGTTGATCAGACTCGGCAGTGCCAGCCCACCCTCGCTGCGGTTCCTTTCCAGCATCGCCTTCCTCACCCGCGGGGGTTTTCCCGCCCAGACAAAGCTCATGATGATTTTGCCAGTCCTTTTGAAGAGGGACTGTGGGATAAAGATCGGGAGGCACTGGAAGATGAACAGGAATCTAGGGAGGATTGTCATCTTTACAGTCTGCACCCTCCCCGCCAGTGGGAGTGCATCCCACCTCCGAAACTCCCTCTTCATTTGTTCCACCACTCTAGTCAAATATAACTTATGTAACCTGCCCAGTCCCGTGCCACCTGGATCCCCAAATACCGGAAACTTTCCCCAACCAGCCTAAATGGCAGCTCCTTCAGCCTATTCTCCCGGCCCCTTGCCTGCACCACAAACATCTCACTCTTGGCCATATTTAATTTGTACCCTGAGAACAGCCGAACTTCCTCAGTGTATCCAGTATATTTTCCATCCTGGCCAGTGGGTCCAACACGTACAGGAGCAGATCATCCGCATAGAGAGAGACCCTGTGCTCTATTTCCCCCCCCCCCCCCCTCGTCATTCCCTTCCACCCCTTTGCAGCTCTCAGCACAATTGCCAATGGTTCTATGGCCAGCGCGATCAGCAACAGGGAGAGTGGACATCCCTGTCCAGTCCCACGATGTAGTCTGACATTATCCTGTTCGTCCTTACGCTAGCTTTTGGTCCCTGGTATAATAGTCTGACCCAGTTACCCAGTCCCTCCCCGAACCCAAACCATCCAACTACCTCCCACAGATAGTCCCAGTCCCACTCCACCCGGTTGAAGACCTTCTCAGCGTCCATTGCCACCACTACCTCCACCTCCTTGCCCGTCGGGGGCATCAGCAATCTTCCCACGTTGCATGTCAGCTGCCTGCCTTTAACAAACCCGGTTTGGTCATCCCCAATCACCTCCGGTACGCAGTCCTCAATTCTAATTGCCAGGACCTTGGCATCCTCATTAATCAGGGAGATTGGCCTGTATGACCCGCAAGATTCCGGGACCTTGTCCCACTTCAATATCAGCGAGATGGGGGCTTGCGATATCGGCGGCGGCAGGGTCCCTCTGTCCCTTGCATCATTAAAAACCCTGGTCAGGACTGGTCCCACTATCTCAGAGAATTTTTTGTAAAACTCTACTGGGTATCCATCCAGCCCCGGGGCTTTCCCCAACTGCATGGCCTTTAGGCCCCCCCCCCAATACCTCCTCCGCTCTAATCGTGGCCCCCAGCCCATCCACTAGCCCCCCGCCTACTTTTGGGACGGTTAGTCCGTCCAGGAACCGTTTCATCTCCTCCGGGGGTTCTGAAGCTTATTATAAAAGTCCCGAAATACCTTATTCAGTCCTGGCGGGTCCTCCACTCTGCTCCCCCTCCCGTCGACCACTCTACTTATTTCCCTGGCCACCTCCCTCTTCCTGAGTTGCTGCACCAGCAATCTGCTGGCCTTCTCCCCATGCTCATACACCACTCCCCTCACCTTCCTAAGTTGTTCCATGGCCCTACTCGTGGACAGCACCCCCAGTTCCGCCTGTAACCTCCGTCTCTCCCTGAGCAGTCCTCCCCCGGGGACCCCGAATGCTCCGCGTCTATCCAGTGGATCTCCTTAACCAATCTGTCCATTTCTGCTCTGTCCGCCCTGACACTGTGAGCCCGAATTGAGATCAGCTCCCCCCCTCACTACTGCCTTCAGCGCCTCCCACAGGGTCGCTGCTAAAACCTCCCCCGAATAGTTCACCTGCAGGTAGTTTTGCATACACTTCCACAGTCTCTCACATATCCCCTCCTCCGACAACAATCCTACGTCTAACCCCCATTGCGGGCGTTGGTAATTCGCCCCCCTGACCTGCAGGCCCAGTGTGGGGCATGGTCCGAGATAGTGATTGCCGAATATTCCATATTTTTTACCTCCCTTACACAGTCCCTGCTCAAGATAAAGAAATCAATCCTAGAGTATACTTTATGAACATGCGAGTAGAACGAGTAGCCCCTTCCCATCGGCTGTCTGGCTCTCCATGGGTCCACTGCCCCCATTTGCTCCATGAACCCTTTCAGCTCCCTTGCCATTGCTGGGAGTCTCCCCGTTCTGGGACATGACCAGTCCAGCCCCGGGTCAAGGACCGTATTAAAGTGTCCCCCCCCATTATCAACTTACGTGAGTCTAGGTCCGGGATCTTCCACAGCACTCTTAATAAAGTCAGCGTCGTCCCAGTTCGGAGCATATATGTTCCACTCTCCTCCCCTCCAGCTTGCCCCTTACCATAAGGAATCTGCCCCCACCGTCTGCGACTACGCCCTCCGCCTCAAATTGAACCCGCTTATTGATCATAATTGCCACCCCCCTGGACATAGAATCCAAGTCAGAGTGGAAGACCCGACTGATCCAGCCCTTCCTTAGCCTAGTCTGGTCAGACACTTTCAGATGCGTCTCCTGCAACATAATTACGCCCGCCTTCAGTGCCTGCAAATGAGCGAACACACGTGCCCTTTTAACTGGCCCATTTAGTCCTCTGACATTCCAGGTGATCAGCCTGGTTTGGGGGGGGGGGGGGGGGGGGGGGGCGCACACCGCACCGCCCCGCACACCGGTCAGTCATAACCTCTCTCGGGGCCGCCCCCGGCCCATGCACCGCGCTTGGCTCGCCTCTTGGCTACCTCCACCCCTGACCTCCTCTCCATTATCTACTTCAGACCTTCAGACCCCTCCCATGTCAGCAGAATAACTCTTCTTCCCCCCCCCCCCCCCCCCCCCCCCCCCCCGGCAACATACTCCTGATAACCACACCCCTGCCATCTACTGCCTGTATTCACCCCCCCCCACCTGACTCCCTTGACTAGCCAATCTGCTAGCCCGGTGGCTAATCCCTCCGGCGGCCCCTTGTCCCACTCCCATTGTTTCCCCGTCCTCCTCCCCACTCCCCAGCGCACCATCCCCCACTCCGACGCACTGGAGCAGTCTCACTAAGATGGGAAAGATCAAACGAGATGTAAACATCAAACAGCCCGCGAGGCTGTTCCAGGTGCAATACCGTTCCCGCCGTGTTACACAGATAAGTGTTAACTTACATCCCTTTCTGAGCATTAATAAAATAGTAGCACAGTAACACAGTACCTGGACATCACCCACCCGAAACAAACATAAACACCATAGACATAAAAAACCCCCAACCAACATCTTTAATCCCCATTGCTAACCGGCCACCTTTATGTTACAATGAAGGCTCCAACACACCCAAAAGAACACGACAAAAGGTACCAACAACAGCAAAAAAGGAGAAAAAAAAAGAAGAGCATCCCCCCCCCCCACCCCCGTAGGCAAAAGCTGCCAAAAATACAACACATGGCACCTTGAAAGCAGTAAACAGTTGACAGTCAGTCCAGGCACAGTAGGCATTCCCCCAGACAATAATTCTCGGACTCTAGCTTGGGGCCGTGGGGCCTCTTTTCGGGACCAGCCCCTGATCCCTCGCAAAGTCCATCGCTTCTTCGGGCTCGGAGAAGTAGTGGTGTTGGCCCTGATGCGTAACCCAAAGACGGGCCAGGAACAGCAGACCAAACTTCACGTGCTTTTTAAATAACACCTCCTTAACTTGTTTAAAGGCTGCTCGCCAGTGTGCCCCCGTCCAGCTCCGGCGGCCGCGGAAAGGCTTCGGCCCCCATCAGCTGCATCAACAAGTCTGCCACAAACGCTGTGGCATCAGCTCCCTCAGCCTCCTCTGGGAGGCCGATGATCCTCAGATTTTTCTGCTGGCTCTATTCTCCAGCTCCTTTACTCTGTCCAGCAGTCTTCTCTGCCTCTCCTTCAACCCATCGACTTCTAGCGCCACAATCGTCTGCGCATCCGCCTGCTCCTCCACCGCCTCTCCCAGCTCCTTAACTTTTTCGTCCTGGGCATCCAGCCTCTGGTTCAGCTGATCCATTGCCTTCTGAAGTGGGTCCAAGTTATCCCGCTTCAACGACTCAAAACTGCTTTTTACCACCTGCAGCATGTTTTCCAGCGCGTGCTGGATCGCCGGGTCCGTAGGTCCGCCATCTTTGCTCCTGGGTCAGCTTCCCCTGCACCTCGTCTTTGTCCCTTCCTCTCCCGTTTTCGCTGCTTTCTGCTCTCCCGCGGTTCCATGCAGCTCTGCCCGTTCCTCAGCACCTCCGTGGCCGTCCTTTCAGCGCTCCACAGTCCCACAAAACCGGGGAACCAGGTCCTCAAATCCCGCCGGAGTGCGAGCCACCGAATGTGCGGCTCACTCACTCATTGCCGCCACCGGAAGAGGGGATCCTCATTTATGAGCAATGAGCTGCGCCAGTACATGCTCAGTAAGGGCATCGCCTCGAGCGGACGACCAGCTACAACCCCCGGGGAAACGGGCAGGTGGAGTGGGAGAATGGGACAATCTGGAAGGCCGTCCAGCTGGCCCTACGGTCCAAGAATCTCCCGGCCTCCCGCTGGCAGGAGGTTCTCCCCAACTTCCTTCACTCCATTCGGTCGCTCCTTTGCACTGTGACTAATGAAACCCCCCATGAACGTCTCTTTGCCTTTCCCAGGAAGTCCACCTCCGGGGTATCGCTCCCAACGTGGCTGGCAGCTCCCGGACCCGTTCTCCTCCGCAAGCACGTGCGGCTCCACAAGGCGGAGCCGTTGGTTGAGAGGGTACAGCTGTTGCATGTGAACCCGCAGTAAGTCTACATGGCGTACCCCGATGGCCGCCAAGACACAGATTCCCTCAGGGACCTGGCGCCAGCTGGGTCCCCCCCCCACAGCCCCCGCTCCAGGACAATCCGTCCTCCCCTTGGTCCCACCCGGGGATGAAGATGAGGTCGACACGCTCCCGGAGTCACCGGCGACCGAACCAACGCCTGCATCACCACCGGGACTGCGACACTCGCAACGGAGGATCAAGGTGCCCGAACGTCTGAATTTGTAAACTTTTCCTAAACTGTTAACCTATGCGTGTAAATAGCCTTCCTCCACCCCCGCTGGACTCTTTTTTTAATGGGGGGGGGGGGGGGGGATGTGGTAGTCACCACTGTTGTATATATCACGAGGTGTATTACAGTAAGACTCCTGTACTACAGGTACGGGGGTAGATCCCTGCCTGCTGGCTCCGCCCAATAGACGGAGTATAAATGTGTGGGCTCTCCGAGCTGCAGCCATTTTGGCAGCAGCTGCGGGAGGCTACGCATCTCTGTGTAATAAAGCCTCGATTACACTCTACTCTCGTCTCGTCGTAATTGATAGCGCATCAGGTAGGATTTCACTCGGCTGAGGTACCCTTGATGGTTGAATAACCTGTCAACACTTATTGCCAAGGCTCACACATGAATAATAGCCGAGTTACCCGAGAGATTGGCCTGCAAGGAATTATACCCCAGCTGCGAGTCAATGCCTTCTGATAAAACGGGAGGCGAATGTTGGTAAAGAACAAAAATTTACTGATATAGCGCAATTAAATTGACAGGTTTATGAGGACAGAAAGAAGATGTCTGCCAAATAGATTGCAATTTGATCCTACTGCTAAAACAAGAATACTGCTAGGTTGTGTTGAACTAAACACGCTTTAAATATCAAATCCTCCTCCAGTTAGAAATCCCCAAAGAGCGCCGTAGGTTATTAACTCACATATCATTAGTTCTCAACATCTGATGGCCAAATTAACATTTACTGTTTAAACACGAGAGGTTACAACTATACAGTGTGTTACAGTCAAATGCTACGCAACAGAGGATGAGATTTCATGATGTGTGGCTTTCCTGAATGAAGAGTAAAGTACGTTGGAAATGGGCAGAGTAGGGAATAGGAGGAATAGGCCACTCAGCCCGTCAAGCCTGCTATGCCACTCAACAAGATCAAGGCTGATCTTCTACTTCAATGTAATTTCCCCACACTGCCCCCGTATCCCTTGATATCTTTACTATCTAGAAATGAAAAGACAAATGCTTTAGCAGAACACATTTGTGCAATTGAAAATACTTTTAAAATGCCCAATAAAGTAAACAATAGGTCATCTGGATTTGGCACCAGTGAAACTGATCTACACCAGTTGCCCAAGACAGCCTCTCTGGCTACCAGGAGCCTCTCTGGCTACCAGGAGCCTCTCTGGCTACCAGGAGCCTCTCTGGCTACCAGGAGCCTCTCTGGCTACCAGGAGCCTCTCTGGAAATGCACTTTTTGATTTTCATTAAAACCAAAAAAGGGAAACGATAACCATGGTATGGTGTGTAATAAGCTATCGATTTAAGTCAACCTGTTTAGGGTGACAGTATACAGTGCACCAATTCCATATTTTGCAACTATTTCCTTGACATCCCAACCAACTCACTTGGGTTCAACTGCCCGGGTTCGGAAGGGTTCCATCTCAAACAACTATTCTCAAAGTTTCTGGCATCTCGCATGAAAAAGACAAGTGTTTTTGTTTTAAGATTAATGGATGGAAATATTTTTTGATTGCTCGGATATAAAAATAAGAATTCTTCGGTGAAATTGAGCGTTAGGTAAATTACATTTTGATCTCTGCTCGGGTTGTTCTGCAGTGCACTGGATTATCGCGGTAATCAGAAGTGGCGTTAATGCCATCAGTGCTTTTATTCACAACACGAACAGCAACTACACAGGTTGGTGTCAGAAGTGTGATTCTGTGCCCAGGAGCAGATGTGACTCAGGTTATTGAATGTCCTTAATGCTGACGATTGGCTGCCTGATTTTCACTTCCGTTTATTACTGCATTGACATAATAGCTGCTGTGATGGTGCTAGTGCATTTCCTGAGTCACTTGAGCAGGAATAAATATATTCACTGCCAGAAAAAGGAAGAGGCGGGATAGTTTAAGCTCAAGAGAAAATATAAACCCCACAGGTGGAAACAGTGCTGAATGCTTTCATTGTAAAAAGTTTGGACACTTTGGAAAGTTGTGCAAACTAAAAACCTCTAGGTACACAAGGGTCACGAGAGAATCTTTGCACACAAAGATTTCATAGAATTTACAGTGCAGAAGGAGGCCATTCGGCCCATCGAGTCTGCACTGGCTCTTTGAAAGAGCACCCTACCCAAGCCCACACCTCCACCCTATCCCCATAACCCAGTAACCCCACCCAACACTAAGGGCAATTTTGGTCACGAAGGGCAATTTATCATGGCCAATCCACCTAACCTGCACATCTTTGGACTGTGGGAGGAAACCAGAGCACCCGGAGGAAACCCACGCAGACACGGGGACACTGTGCAGACTCCGCACAGACAGTGACCCAAGCCGGGAATCGAACCTGCGACCCTGGAGCTGTGAAAATTATGCTAACCACTGTGCTACCATCAGTGAAATAATGAACCTCGGCAATGGAACAGCAATGTTTCCTGTTTGAGACCAAAGATGCAAGATACACTTTCAGGAATGTGGACATTTGTGTCAATGGACATATCATGGATTTCAAATTGGACAAAGGAGCAAGTGTATCAGTCCTGTCACTTGTAAAACAATGCCCAAAGCCATCCACAAGGTGGTTTCTGGCCCAGGAGGAATCAAGCTACAGGTCAAAAGGCACATTGCAAGCAGAAGAACAGAAGATATTGGTAATATTATATTGTTTGCAATGAAGAAATCTCTCTTCTGAATCAAAGATGGTATCCAAGGGATGGAGGATAAACTTGTTTTTACTGAAGCAACTCTGATCCTTCTTCACTCTGGGTCTGTTGAGTGAAGTGGAAGATGGAAATGGAATATACCAGTACAAAACTATATTCATCAGACAGTGGTGAGCCGTTTGCAAAGTGCAACCACACCTATTCATCCACCAACTGTACTAATCCAAGCTCCGAGCAGTCAAAAACATCCAGACCCATCCGGAGACGAGACGGAAGTCGACAGGGTACACCACTTCCATTTTGGGAGACATTGACCGTACCGCTACACCAGAGTTAGGGGAGTTTGAGGGAAAGTGCCTTCCTCACAGCTTCTTGTCCGAAACAATTGTTTCCAAAGGCAGCAGTCCAGGATCATCCAAGACTTCGCAAACAAGAGGCTACAAGGAGTCTTCAGTGCAGGAATAAAGGAAGGCGGACAAAAGGAACAAGGGTCAACTCAACAATCAAGGATAGGGGGCATATTAAACAGAGGGTTAAAACATGTAGACTCAATCATACTCAAGGTGGTACAGGAGCAAGGAGGGAAAGAAGGACCAGGCTTAGATCCAGATAGGAGATCCTTCCATTAAACATTTGGGAGAACCAGATGTTGAGAGTCAAGCTGAGAATGTACCAGATGCTGCAACTCTTACCAAAGACCAACCAAGTTAGAGAGTATTGGGGGGTAGGGGGTAGGGGAGGGGGGGGGGGGAGAGAGAATAGTATTTAAATAGAAAGAAAATGCAAATGTTGATGGGCGAAGACCTGGGGTGGAGGAGATGCAGTGCAAGATTGGGTTCAAGGCTGAAAGTGTTAACATATGGAGAACATGGTGATGTGGGAAAGAGCCTCTTCACTCTGAATCTAGGAGGAGTAATCTCATGGCTCAGGCAGAGGAATATCTGTCGTCGTACATCTGTAAATAATTACATTCATCCAACAAACCAGTTATTGTTCTGACATATCTCAGCATCTGCAACCATTCCTTAGCCAGTCACAATAAACATACAACACTGTCAAAAATACTCTTTGCAGTGTGGAATCAGCAATGAACTGGGTTATCTCCACAATTGACTTGGATTAACATTAATCTTTCCATGGTGTAATCTCACCTTCCTTCTGTAACCCCTCCTGCCCGACAAAGATCTTTATGTTGCTCGTGTACGCGTGACTTTAATCAGTCAATGAACAACCATGCCTACAGCTGTCAAACTCCCTCCTTCACTTCACCCTCTCTCCAAGATCCTTCTCAACAATCCTAATATCGCTTTATGCGGCCTGACGTCAATTTTTGTTTTTCAAAATTCCTTCGCGTTGTACCAATGCTGTTGGCTAGGCCAACATTTAGATTGCATAACCCTAATTGCCCTTCAGAAAGAGGGGGGTAAAACACCTTGTTGAACCACCGAATTAAAAAAAAAACTTACTGTTGGGAGTTTCCATCCGGTCGGAGTGAGGACAGAGTGGCTGCTGGGTAAGTAGTAAAGATTTAAATTGTTTGTGCAGGCCCATAACAGCTGATTGCTGTTCTTGTGTGGGGCGCAGTGGTTGCTGGTTAAGTGTTTTATTTTTACCTGTATTTAAGTTGGGCAGTTCCTAAACCCTAGACACTATACTTGTAGTGTTTCCCCACCCTTCCACCTCCTCTAACCTAAGGGGTAGAGTGAATAACAGGTAAGCTCTTTCCTTCTTTCTTTTTTGTATCTATAGGGGATGGCAGGGAAGGCAGTGCAATGTTCCTCCTGCAGAATGTTTGAGGTGAGGGACGCAGTCAGTGTCCCTGCTGATTTCACCTGTGGGAAGTGCACCCATCTCCAGCTCCTCAGAAACCGCGTTAGGGAACTGGAGCTGGAGCTGGATGAACTTCGGATCATTCGAGAGGCAGAGGTGGTCATAGATAGTAGCTTCAGGGATGTAGTTACTCCGAAGAATCAAGATAGATGGGTGACGGTGAGAGGGGTTGGGAGGAAGCAATCAGTGCAGGGGTCCTCTGTGGTCGTTCCCCTCAGTAACAAGTATACCGTTTTGGATACTGTTGAGGGGGACGACCTACCAGGAGTGAGCCACAGTGAACAGATCTGCAGCAGTGAATCCGTCCCTGTGGCTCAGAAGGGAAGGAGGGAGAGCAGGAGAGCAATAGTTATTGGGGACTCGATAGTTAGAGGGACAGATAGACGGTTCTGTGGCAGCGAAAGAGACTCATGGATGGTATGTTGCCTCCTGGGTGCCAGGGTCCGTGACGTCTCGGACCGTGTTTTCAGAATCCTTAAAGGGGAAGGGGAACAGTCACACGTCGTGGTACACATTGGTAGCAACGACATAGGTAAGAGAAGGGACGGGAATTTAAAACAGGAATTTAGGGAGCTAAGGTGGAAGCTGAGAGCCAGGACAAACCATGTTGTCATCTCTGGTTTGTTGCCGGTGCCACGTGCTAGTGAGGTGAGGAACAGGGAGAGAGTGCAGATAAACACATGGCTGCAGGGATGGTGTAGGAGGGAGGGTTTCAGGTATGTGGATAATTGGAGCACATTCTGGGGAAGGTGGGACCTGTACAGACAGGACGGTTTGCACCTGAACCAGAGGGGCACCAATATCCTGGGAGGGAAATTTGCTACGGCTCTTCGGGGGGGTTTAAACTAATTTGTCAGGGGGCTGGGAAAACGAGCTGTAGTCCAGAAGCCAGTGTTGAGAGTAGTGAGGTACTGGGGAGGGTATCAAGGTCGCAGGAGTGTACCGGCAGACAGAAAGGTGGGTTGAAGTGTGTCTACTTCAATGCAAGGAGCATCCGGAATACGGTAGGTGAACTTGGAGCGTGGATTGGTACTTGGGACTACGATGTTGTGGCCATTACGGAGACATGGTTAGAACAGACAGGGACAGGAATGGTTGTTGGAAGTTCCAGGGTATAGAAGTTTCAGTAAGAGTAGGGAAGGTGGTAAAAGAGGTGGAGGTGTAACATTGTTAATCAAGGATAATTTAACGGCTGCAGAAAGGCAGTTCGAAGGGGATCTGCCTACTGAGGTAATATGGGCCAAAGTTAGAAATAGGAAAGGAGCGGTCACATTGTTAGGAGTTTTCTATAGGCCCCCAAATAGTAATAAAGATGTGGAGGAAGAAACTGCAAAACATGTTATAGATAGGTGTGGAGGTCTCAGGGTAGTTGTCATGGGGGACTTTAACTTTCCAAATATTGATTGGAACCTGTATAGGTCGAACAGTTCGGATGGGGCAGTTTTTGTACAGTGTGTGCAGGAGGGTTTCCTGACACAATATGTGGATAGGCTGACAAGAGGGGGGGGCACATTGGATTTGGTACTGGGTAATGAACCGGGCCAAGTGTTAGATTTGTTTGTGGGAGAGCACTTTGGAAATAGTGACCACAATTTGGTGTCTTTCACTATTGCAATGGAAAGGGATAGAGCCATACGGCAGGGCAAGGTTTATAATTGGGGTAGGGGTAATTATGATGCGATTAGGCAAGAATTAGGGAGAATAAGATGGGAACAGAAACTGTCAGGGAAAGGCACAAATGAAAAGTGGAGCTTGTTCAAGGAACAAAAACTGCGTGTCCTTGATAGGTATGTCCCTGTCAGGCAGGGAGGAAATGGCCGTATGAGGGAACAATGGTTCACAAAAGAGGTTGAATGTCTTGTCAAGAGGAAAAAGGAAGAGTATGTAAGGATGAGAAAACAAGGTTCAGTCGGGTCGCTTGAGGGTTACAAGGAATGAGCTAAAAAAGGGCTTAGGAGAGCTAGGCGGGGGCATGAGAAGTCCTTGGTCAGTCAGATCAAAGGAAAACCCCAAGGCTTTTTACTCTTATGTGAGAAATAAAAGAATGACCAGGGTGAGGGTAGGGCCGGTCAAGGACAGTAGTGGGAACTTGTGCATGGAGTCAGAAGAAATAGGAGAGGCGTTGAATTAATACTTTTCTTCAGTGTTCACCAAGGAGAGGGGCCATGTTTTTGAGGATGAGTGTGTGATACAGGCAGGTAGGCTGGAGGAGGTAGATGTTCGAGGGAAGATGTATTCGCAATTTTGAAAAACCCGAGGGTCGACAAGTCCCCTGGGCCAGATGGGATATATCCAAGGATTCCTTGGGAGGCAAGGGATGAGATTGCAAAGCCTTTGGCTTTGATCTTTGGGTCCTCACTGTCCACGCGGATAGTGCCAGAGGACTGGAGAGTGGCGAATGTTGTTCCTCTGTTCAAGAAAGGGAATAGGAATGACCCTGGTAATTATAGGCCAGTTAGTCTTACTTCGGTGGTCGGTAAGTTAATGGGAAAGGTCCTGAAGGATAGGATTTATGACCATTTGGAAAGATGCAGCTTATTCCGGGATAGTCAACACGGATTCGTGAAGGGCAAGTCTTGCCTCACAAATATAATTGAATTCTTTGAGGAGGTAACTAAGTGTGTAGATGAAGGTAGAGCAGTTGATGTTGTATACATGGATTTTAGTAAGGCATTTGATAAGGTTCCCCATGGTCTGCTCATGAACAAAGTAAGGAGGTGTGGGATAGAGGGAAATTTGGCCAATAGGATAAGTAACTGGCTATCACATAGAAGACAGAGGATGGTGGTGGATGGAAAATTTTCAGACTGGAGACCAGTTACCAGCGGTGTACCACAGGGATCAGTGCTGGCTCCTCTGCTATTTGTGATTTTTATTAATGACTTGGAGGAGGGGGCTGAAGGGTGGGTCAGTAAATTTGCTGATGACACCAAGATTGGTGGAGTAGTGGATGTGGTGGAGGCCTGTTGTAAGCTGCAAAGAGACATTGATAGGATGAAAAGCTGGGCCGAAAAATGGCAGATGGAGTTTAACCCTGATAAGTGCGAGGTGATTCATTTTGGTAGAAAAATTTGAATGCGGATTGCAGGATCAACGGCAGGGTTCTGAGGAATGTGGAGGAACAGAAAGATCTTGGGGTTCATGTCCACAGATCTCTGAAGGTTGCCACTCAAGTGGATAGAGCCGTGAAGAAGGCTTATAGTGTGTTAGCGTTTATTAACAGGGGGCTTGAGTTTACGAGCCGCGGGGTTATGCTGCAACTATATATGACCCTGGTGAGACATTTGGAGTACTGTGCACAGTTCTGGTCACCTCATTTTAGGAAGGATGTGGAAGCATTGGAAAGGGTGCAAAGGAGATTTACCAGGATGCTGCCTGGTTTGCAGGATAGGTCTTATGAAGAAAGGTTGAGGGAGCTAGGGCTTTTCTCTTTGGAGCGGAGGAGGATGAGAGGCGACTTAATAGAGGCTTATCAGATGATGAGGGGGATGGATAGAGCCGACATTCAGAGACTATTTCCTCAGGTGGATGTAGCTGTTACAAGGGGGCATAACTACAAGATTCAGGGTGGGAGATATAGGAGGGATATCCGAGGTAGGTTCTTTACTCAGAGAGTGGTTAGGGTGTGGAATGGACTGCCTGCTGTGATAGTGGAGTCGGACACTTTAGGAACTTTCAAGAGGTTATTGGATAGGCACATGGAGCACACCACAATGACAGGGAGTGGGATAGCTTGATCTTGGTTTCAGACAATGCTCGGCACAACATTGAGGGCCGAAGGGCCTGTTCTGTGCTGTTCTATGTTCACCGCAGTCCTGTGGAGCACGGCGAAACATTTCAGTGCATTACAGGCTCCACACAAGTTGTTGTTGTAATTTATTTTGATTTCCTGCCATTTCCCAGTCTGTGCCTTTTTGCAACCTTCGCCAACCTTGCAAATTTCTTAAGCTGTGTAGTCACTAATCCCTTCAATTACTTATGAAAACACCATAGCGGACAGCAGTTTTAATGGGAATAATTAACATCCCAGCCAAGACAACTGGGTTTTAAAGCCTTTCATGAGCATTGTTCTTGGGAGTTTTATAATTGTTGTACTGTTTAAATAACACTGAACAGTTATTGTAAATCGCCCTGGTTTGTTCGAAGGTACCTTTAAAAGTTCAACAGCTGATTGTATGTATCGCTAGTCAGAAGGATAGGCTCAGGGACTGGGAAACCTTTTCTCAGGAACTGGGAATTAGTTTAATGTGTATTTTGGTTTGGCAGTCAGCAGTGAAAACTCCTGAAGGCCTGTTCTCAAGAGGTTTAGCACCAACTCGGGTTTAATTTATTTGTAAGAAGGTAACTCAGAGAGTTCACTGGACCCTGACATTCCCCCCTTGCCGAAATAGAAACTTGCTGTGATTTATTTTTTCTTTGTTACTTGCGGTGGAGGTTTCTGGTTCCGATTTAGTTTCTGGATGGCTTATGGTGCAGTTGGCTGGAAAACGCACTTGGGGAAGTGCTTTAAAAAAAAAGCTCTCTCTTTCGAGTGTGTGTGTGTGTGTGTGTGTGAGAGAGAATGTGGAAACCCCAGAGAAATCTATCACTATATTAAGCCAGCTCAAGAGAGGGATCGAGAGACTGCGTGGGCAGTTATGATTCAGCAAGACGGGTCAGTCCTGGTCAGCTTTTTCCTGTGATAGAACACAATGTCTCAAATTGATGGCTTACCAGTGACGTCACCGAAAACAGATGGAATAAATCCAACCCAACTTCTAGATACTTGGAGCAAATTAAACCGACAGACAGTCCGAGATTGCAGAACTTGTGAACTTTTGTTTTGCTGGTTTAAAAAATGCTGAAGAATAGGGTTGAGGTAACCCTGTTACAACCGTCCTGTCATGTTCTGTAACCTCCATCAACAATTCAGGATATGGGGGGGGGGGGGGGGGGGGGTCACATGATGCAAGCACGAAAGCGGCAGCTCCCCCCCCCCCCGCGAGATCTGCCTCTGCTCATCTTATAATTGTTTATTCGTGATGTACATTTCATATTGGTCTTTTCCTGGGATATATACAAAGAAAATAGAAGCAGGAGGAGGCCATTTGGCCCTTCGAGCCTGCTCCGCCATTCATTATGATCATGGCTGATCATCAAGTTCAATATCCTGACCCTCACCTTCACCCCACCCCCACCATATTTGGGGCAACACGGTAGCATGGTGGTTAGCATAAATGCTTCACAGCTCCAGGGTCCCAGGTTCGATTCCCGGCTTGGGTCACTGTCTGTGTGGAGTCTGCACGTCCTCCCCCTGTGTGCGTGGGTTTCCTCCGGGTGCTCCGGTTTCCTCCCACAGTCCAAAGATGTGCGGGTTAGGTGGATTGGCCAGCTAAATTGCCCGTAGTGTCCTAAAAAGGTAAGGTTGGGGCGGGGGGGTTGTTGGGTTGCGGGTATAGGGTGGATACGTGGGTTTGAGTAGGGTGATCATTGCTCGGCACAACATCGAGGGCCGAAGGGCCGGTTCTGTGCTGTACTGTTCTATGTTCTATGTTCTATGTCCCTTGATCCCTTTAGCCCCAAGAGCTGTATCTAATTCCATCTTGAAATTACACAACGTTTTGGTTTCAACTACTTTCTGTGGGAGTTAATTCCACAGATTCACCACTCTCTGGGTGAAGAAATTTCTCCCCAACTCAGTCCTAAGAGGTTTAGCCCTTATCCTTAAACTATGACCCCGAGTTCTGGACTCCCCCACCACCGGGAACATTCTTTCCGAATCTATCCTGTCTAATCCGGTTAGAATTTTATAAATTTCTATGAGATCTGCCCCCCACTCTTCTAAACTCCAATGAATATAATCCTAGCCGAATTAATCTCTCATGTGACAGTCCCGCCATCCCAGGAATCAGCCTGGTAAACCTTCGCCGCCCTCCCTCCATAGCAAGAGCATCCTTGCTCAGATAAGGACCACAAAACTGCACACAATACTCCAGCTGTGGCCTCACCTATTCCCTATACAATTGCAGTAAAACATCCCTCTTCCTATACTCAAAATCCTCTCGCTATGAAGGTCAACATACCATTTGCCTTCTTTACATATGTCTTGCGCTATGTTCATGGAGGTAAATTGTAGAAAATTGTGGTTTGACCGTGGCAGTGGGAACAGGCAGGGTTGGAGCCCAGCTTGTTGTGACATTGTTACTGGTGACCAGGTGCTGTGTACACCAGCCTGACGGCCCCCATTGAGAATGTTGTTCTGGATGAGGACTGTGGCTCTGTGGTGCAGGTCTTTCGAGCTCAGTTTGAAGAATTGCGAGGTATCCTTGGGAGAATGGTGGAGGCGCATTCGAAAGGCCACTTTTCCTGGTACGGGCCCGCCTTCAAGATGTTAAAATCCTGCTACATTCTGTAAAGGCAGGCCGAGTTTGGGAGTTCTCAGTGAATCTCACACAATCTCCTGATGGGACCTAATCAGTGTCCCAACATGACCGAAATTATGATTTAAAACAATCAATACATCTTAGACTAAAGGGACGATCCTTTAAAACAGAGATGAGGAGGAATTTCTTCAGCCAGAGGGTGGTGAATCTGTGGAACTCTTTGCCGCAGAAGGCTGTGGAGGCCAAATCACTGAGTGTCTTTAAGACCGAGATAGATAGGTTGTTGATTAACAAGGGGACCAGAGGTTATGGGGAGAAGGCAGGAGAATGGGGATGAGAAAAATATCAGCCATGATTGAATGGCGGAGCAGACTCGATGGGCCGAGTGGCCTAATTCTGCTCCTACATCTTATGGTCTTGTATTTCTATAGTGTCTTTAACCCAATAAAACATCCAAGAGACATTTCACCAGAGCATTATAAAACAAAATATATCAGCCAGTTACATAGCTAGAAGGAGCTTGATCAAAGAGGTGTCTTAAAAAGGAAGGAAGTGAGGAAGAGGTGGAGAGCTGTAAGGAGGGAATTCCAGAGCTTCGGGCCTAGTCCGAGATGTGGGGGTTTCATGTCCAGATGATACACTTCAGCTGGATGGGATGGAAGATTGCGGGGTTTTTAAAATCTTAATAGTACGCATTATTTAATCCTTGAAAAGGTCAATGGAACTACAAAGTTGTCAGTCCAAACTTGGAACTGAACTGTTTTGCTTCTTGCCTCTTGTGCAAGAACAATCAGCAAACACAGCAGTTAGAAGCCATCGCCTGGTTTTATTTGTATTTCTCAAAATGTTAATAACTTCCTATGTATACAGGCAGCGCCAAATTAATTCCTGCAACTATCTGCAGTTTGCAGCATTTCCTATCTAAACTCTGACAACAGGCACGCAACAGACAATAAATATGCTCCGGTTTTTAAATTGGTGTTGTTATTTTCAAACTCTGTACAGTAAGCCACAGTTTTATTTAGCTTTCATTTATAATACACAAGACACCACCCCCTTTTGAGAAAATCACCACCATCAGCAGTTTCTATCAGTAAACCGGTGCCTTGGGAATGTTTGCTAAGTATTCTCCTGGGAATCTCCGGATAAATGCTTCAGCATTCCTCTAGTTTCCTGTTTATCTCCTCAATGTTTTGCATTGGCAGTTTACTGTAACTTGGAATCAATGACTACCTTAAATGGAAGTAAAATAGGCAGAAGGGATATTCAGCCTGTAACAAGCTGATAGTTACTCCTGTATGTTTGGCTACGATAGCGGAAGATAAGCTTCTGTCTGATGAAGGAAGGCTGATCAAATTTTTGAAGCGGATAAGTTGGTGGCACAGAGGTTAGAGTGCGCCATTGTAACCGAGAACATGAATCATCATTTGCGACTTCCACCACAGCAAGTTCTCCGACCAAGTAGAAGTAAGGATTTACCTCCCCACAAAAAAATAAATAAAAAGGCGTGCCTGATGCACGATCAATAACTTTCGAAGCGAGATTGGAGTACAATTGAAGGCTTTATTGGACTAGATGTTTCCCCCAGCAGCACAGGTGCAGAATGCAGCAGCTAGGGAGACACAGACACTTATACTCTGCCTTACTGGGCGGAACCAGCAGGCAGGCTTCACCAATGATCTTACTGTCTCGGGTGCCTCCCACACCAATGATCTTACAGCATCAACCTAGGTACAGTAATACCTCTAATACTGACTACCACAGTGCCATCATACAGGACCCCAACATGGCACTAAGGGGCTAGTTGTGCAGCACTGGGGCCTGTAAACTGGCTGCCTGAAGCCAGGGAGTGGTGTGAAATCTAAAGAGCAAGAGGAGAATAACAGGCAGCACGGTGGCGCAGTGCAGTCTCACGGCGCCGAGGTCCCAGGTTCGATCCCGGCTCTGGGTCACTGTCCGTGTGGAGTTTGCACATTCTCCCCGTGTTTGCGTGGGTTTCGCCCCCACAACCCCCAAGATGTGCAGGGTAGGTGGATTGGCCAGGCTAAATTGCTCCTTAATTGGAAAAAAATAATTGGATACTCTACATTTAAAAAAAAGAGAATAACAGATCATGATAAAAATTACACAGTTAGAGAAGTTTGCGAGTAATTTTGGAACATCGAGCGTGTCTCAGCATAACACTCAACATTAGGAGAGTACAGATAAAGAGCACCGTTACATTGATTGGCAAGAACAATATAAAACTTCACCGAGTGAACAGGAAAGAAAGTCACACCCACAGTTTGGCAAATTTGTAAGGTGCCCCGCACACATGTCATGATAAACTGCTGTGCAAGTTGTGCATCAAGCTAGATACATTATTGTTGGGACATTTCTGTGTTTATATAAAAAGAGGTAAAACACCAGATTTATTTGTTGGTATAACATGCATCGTACATTTTACTTTCTTGGAAAACATTTCTTGTTTCTGACTTCATGTGAACTTGCTTGAGAAAGATTGGTGAGAATTCAATAATGGATGTAAATTGGTTAACTGAGATCAGAAGACTAAGGGTGCGATTTAGTGGAAAGGTTTTGAAGTGTCATTTCAGGCGGGTTTGGCTGAGTGTTTCTTTCTGGCTCGGTCGGCGAGTTCCCACCACTATCTAACCACACTTAGTCATTTTTTCAGGCCCCAGAGAGTTTCCCGCGGGGCCAGCCCACATTTAGAATTATTTTCATCACTGGGGAGCTGAACTCACTGGCCAAACTGGCACCTCAGAGATCGGGACACCATTTTGAAAGGGTGCCCTGATCTCCAAGTTAACTGGGGAGGGTCCCCCAGCCCCCTACACCACACACATGGGCATTACCCCACCCCCCACCCCTCCCAAAGCGAGGACACCCCGCTTTGGGGTTGACGAGGCCTTTCCACGTCCCCTTTCAGGCCCTCCCCTTTCCAGGACCCCCATTGTTCACCCTCCAACCTTCCAGAGGCCCCTTCATACCTGCCTTTTACCCCTCCCAAACCCTTCATGAAATGAAAATGAAATGAAAATCGCTTATTGTCACAAGTAGGCTTCAAATGAAATTACTGTGAAAAGCCCCTAGTCGCCACATTCCGGCACCTGTTCGGGGAGGCTGGTACGGCCCCCCTCACCCCTCTTTTCATGGGCATGGCCCCTCTCAGGCCACTGCCACCCTGACACCACTCCTTCCAGTCTGGCAGTGCCACATGGGCACCTTGGCAGTGCCAGGATGCCAGGGTGCCAACCTTACACTGCCAAGGTGCCCGAGTGCCAAGGGGAGAGTCAAAGTACCATGCTGCCCTGTCCCCATCACCCAGAGGCCTCCAAATGGCCGGAGAGACCCCCCCCCCCCCACCCAGGGTGCCATGCCACCTGGTCCTCGTTTGCCTGGACCAGTCTGAATCGGTGCCCTGGCCCTGGTCTCCCTGGAGGCCAATAGATGTCAGGAGCCAGTTAGATCCAGCAGTCAGCATGGTTAAGTGGGTTATACTTAACAGAGAGAGATTGGGTCATACCCACTGCGGTTAGATCTCGCGAGGCGCGACAGCATCGGGAAGGCCGGGAAAGGGGTGGGGGGAGAAAACAGGCACGCCAGCCATTCTCCAGCCACGTCCTGCTCAGATTCCAGCGCCCTAGATTTGAACTTTCACAACAATGTGAAGGAAATTAGGTGGGGGAATGGGACCGAGTGGATTGCTTCACAGAGTGCCAGCATGGGTTAGATGAACCGAATGGCCTCATTCTGCTCCTGAACGACTACGAATGGCTTAACCCATTGCTCTTGTGGGTTTATGATGTTGGTGGAAACTTTCAGCAGCAACTCCCCTCCGGCCATCTCTTATCCCCCATCACTAGAAGTGGAAATTCCAATTCACGAATACTAGGTCGGAAGTAAACAAGAGGCTTCTCAGCAAAGTCAACGCACTATTAAATCATAGGTATTCTAACAATTCTCAGAAATCTGAAGTGGAAAAAAATATAAACCACATTCACCATTTACTTTTCCGTGTAAACCCCCAAGGATTGTCCAGTCGGAGGTTCCATTCTCGCCCGGATGAAATTTTGCTTCATTGATCATCAGAGGCTTGGAGATGGTTCCATTTCCAGCAGATACTGAGAGTTCAGCAAGTCAGGAATCACATGCCAGCAGCATAGCAACAAGCTGCCATAACCGCCTCCAATCCCACGGTACATGTTACTTTCTGACCTATTATTTTGGAGAGTTGGGGGGGGGGGGGGGGGGGGGAGTGGATGTGTCAGCTCGCTGTGGAGTGTTCCTTAGTGGAGGGTGGGCATCCCTATTCTCCATCGAGGGAAGGGGGTTGTTGACCTATCTTCCCTGCTAGACAGGGATGGGAGTAGGGAAGGATAGATTTTAATTTCGGGGAATAAAATTAGGTTATGTTAAATTTCAAATTTAGCAGATCTCCCCCTCTCTCGCACCCCTCCCCCCACCAATTGCAATATTTCTTTATCTAAAAAAAAACAGGTTATTCAATTATATTCACATGTTTTTAACTGGATGAAGAGGTAAATGAAGGCAAATGTTTCAGAATTAGGAACTAATCTATCTTGTTTATCTGTTAATTTGAAAGTATGAAGGTCTATTGTAATTTTTCTATTCCTGCTCAGTGTTGGGGGCATTTCCTCTGACAGACGGGCTGATCGAGAGCAGGAAACACAGTTAGCCAGCTAACTTTTGAGTTCATGTGAATTGATTTGACTCCTCATTCTTTTTGCCACCCTTGGCGTCTTAACTTGTGTCAGTAATACTGCTTTCCGACTGACCAGATGTGTCTACTGCATCACTACCATAATCTAATAGTTCAATCACAGGGAAACAACCCAGTCAGCAGTGTTACCATATTAGGAAGAAACGGGATAAAAAAGCCAAACAAACAGTCTGCAATCTCCCTTCACTCCAGCCATTTCCCCCTCCAAGTTGTATTCTCTTAAACTTGTACTGGGTCCTTCTAGGACCCTCTTTTCTTTCAAATTAAAAGGATTTAGAACATACTTCAATTGTGCTGCAACACTGCTCCAAATTGGCAACTATTTGTTGCAACATGATCATTTGAAACCAAGATGATTTAAGGTGGTGCAGCTAATTAAACTTTGTTTCTATCCTATTTGGATATCTACTTTCTATTTAATGTTGTACAGAAGCTGATCCACGGGGATTATACGCTTAAATCTTGGGTCAGAATTCTCCGGCCGTCGTGATTCTCTTTTCCCGTGGGCAGGGCACCCCCGCCCGCCAGTTTCCCGCCAGCGTGGGGCGCCTTCAAATGGGAAATCCCATTGACAAGAGGCAGGAAGAGAGAATCCCGTCCCCAGCGAATGGCGCCCACCGGGAAACACACGGCTGGGGAAATGGCAAATCCCACCCCTTGTTCGGAACGGACAATTATCCTGAATATATAAACTCCTTTGCCTCTGCGTTACTGTGAACATTTAAATAAGCAGGAATTGAGAGGCAAAGAGCGAATCCAGGGACCAACGTGGAGACCTACTTCTTGTCAAGACGCATGACATCAAGAGATGAGCATTTTCTTTTTCTCCAATCACTTTGCTCCAAAAATTTGATTTGATCTACTTACTGACTTCCACTAGCACTGGAATTAAATGGTTTAACCTTGCTTCAAATAATCAGCTAAATACAACAGTTCATTATCCAAACATGCCACGCAATGGTTGGAGTGGGATTGCTTCAGCAATTTTCCACAGGAACATGAGAAAGTAGGAACAGGAAGAAACCGGATGGCCCAGCGAGCTTGCTCCGCCATTCAATGCAAGCATGGGCTTCACCTCACTTTCCTCCCTAATTGCTTGCTGCACCTGCATGCTAACTTTGTGTTTCTAGTACAAACACACACCCGTCTCGGACAAGCATGCCACTTTTTAAAAAGGTAGTCTGTTTTTCTATCCTTACAAACGTGAATAACTTCCCTACCATCTTGTTGCCAATCTATATCTCTTTGCAGCCTTCTGTATCCTCCCCACAGCTTACCTTCCCACCTGTCTTTGTATCATCAGTAAACTTAGATATTTACTATCTACCCCTTCATCCAAGTTATTAATATGGATTGTAAATAGCGGAGGCTCCAGCACGGACCTCTGTGGCTCTCCAGTATTCACCACCTTAAAATGTCCCATCGATGCCCACTCTCTTCTTCCTGTCCATTAACCAATCTTCTATCCATGCGAATATATTACCTCTTACTCCATCTCGCCTCTTGCCTATGAACCTCTTGTGTGGCACCTTCCTTTTGAAGTCCAGGTATACAATGTCCAATGGTTCCCCTTTATCTACTTTACCAGTTACCTCAGGTAGAAAGAATTTCATTTTAGTCACAATGAGCAACACTGAAAGATTGATTATTGCTGAGACAAAGAAACCCAAAGCTTTTCATCCTGCACTTATCAGGGCAGGTGCAAGAATGCCAAATTTCACAGGGAGCAACAATTTATACTGCATGTGAAAAGGGTGCTGATTGGTTGGCAACTGGACTCCGGTCAAGACGTTGCCATGGAGAATCCACCAGGAAATCTAGCATCCTGGTGTCTGACCTGGCGAGCGAGTACAAAATGAAAGGCTTTGACAGCATCTCTCATTTTTCCAAGCAATACTCAAGTTCTGTACTTCCAAACAAATCATTTTTCCCCCCACAAAAACTAGGAAAATAATCCTGCTTTTTGTGTAATGGAACTTGGAGGAAATTAAAATCACTTATCGTCACGAGAAGGCTTCAATGACGTTCCTGTGAAAAGCCCCTAGTCGCCACATTCTGGCGCCTGTTCGGGGAGGCTGGTACGGGAATTGAACCGTGCTGCTGGCCTGCCTTGGTCGGCTTTAAAAGCCAGCGATTTAGCCCAGTGTGCTAAACCAGCCCCATATTTTAAAAAAACCTGTAAAAGACCCAGAAATAGATTGACCTCTGGGTGCAGAGAGGGGGACAAAATGGCCTAAATTAGTAGAATGAACCCGGTTAAAACAGAAAGCTACCATTTATAGGGTGATGGCAGCCTGGTGGCAATCCAGAGGCCCAGGCTAATACTCTGGGGACTTGGGTTCAAATCCCATCACGGCAGTTGGTGGAATTTAAATTTGATTAATAAAATCTGGAATTGAAAACAAGTCTCGGTGATGGTGACCATGAAACTGTTGATGGTTGTGGAGACCCAGCAGGTTCACGGATGTTCTTGAGGGAGGGAAATCTGCCTTCCTGACCTGGGCTGGCCTACATGCGACTCCAGATCAATACCGGGTCAGGGAAAGATCTCCTGGGTCCTGGTGCTTCTCCTCTTCTCGATCCCCCGTGTGTTCCTGTGCAACACAATGTTTAAGAGGCCAGGGGACAAAGACTGAATGACTCACAAATTGCGTTGGTGTTTTCTTAATCAGCAAGTCTGACGACTCTGCCAATCGCTGCTTCTGACTGCCACATATTTTCAATATCTACTTTACAACACAACTTATTGCATTGTATCGACAAATTCATAAAACGCACCAGAGTGTGAGAGATACAAACAAGTCGGTAAAAGGACAAGATTGAAGCCAATTAAAAAGAGAATCATACGCCGTGTAAAACAGCTTACTGATTCACCATGAGCCCATTATGCATTTCCTGTCCTGGAAATCTCACCCCACTAAAGCCCCCTCACAGTAAACCTGCATTAGCAACAGAACTCCAGCCAGGATTCCATTGTCTATTCACAAGATAATTATGGCTGAATTATCTCGCCCAGCTCACCTCACCCATCCCAGAATGACAAACAAAAGGAGGTTTTATGAGCAATAGGCCATTGGCTCCTCAAGTCTCCTGCACCATTTGATAACATATTTCAACTTGAGATTTCAATTCAAAAGTACTTAATTGGCTGCGAAGTAATTTGAGACATTGAGTGGAATTCTCTCAAACAAATGGCACAGTGTCAGGTTTGGACTGAAAGCGGACGGTTTTTTCCCCCCCAGAAACACAGCCGGGTTCTCTGTCCAGATTCTCTGACACTTTGTCAGAAAAGTAAAATGGGGGGAGGGGGGCATGTTTAACGGCGTCACTCTGGCGATGTGGGTCGCATGGAGCGCCATCTTTAAAGAGCACCCCAAACTGCGCTAAAAACGTACTCTTCCCCCCCCCCCCCCCCCCCCACAAGCTTTAGGGCAACTCCTCCACACCACAAATGTATCGGCTGACAAGTGGCAAGTAACATTAATGCCACACAAGTGCCAGGCAATGACCATCTCCAACAAGGGGAAGCTAATCATCTCCCCTTGACCAACACGGACATTACCATCGTTGAATCCGCCACCATCAATATCGGGGGGGGGGGGGGCTAGCATTGACCAGAAATTGAACAGGACCAGACATATACAGTGGCTCCCAGAGTAGGTCAGGAGGCTGAAGCAAGACACTTGCCATCCAGACTCATAAATATATCGCCGTTCCTTCACTATCGCTGCGTCAAAACCCTCAACCCCCTCCCTAACAGCACAGTGGATATACCTACACCACATACGCTGCAGCGGTTCAAGAAGGCAGCTCACCGCAACCTTTTGAAGGGCAACTAGGGATGGGCAATTAATACTGGTCTAACCAGCGCACACACATCCTGTAAAGTGATTTTTCAAATCAGCATTAACATGAACAGAGGGTGCGAGAAGATTTCACTAGGTGAGAACAAAATCATCAACATTAGATGTTAGATTATTCGGGATGCCTCTGCATTCCTGGTTTATCGTCTTCCACTGCTGACACCCATACCTATTTACTAATGTTACACTTAAATAAACAGTTTGAACAGAATTAATGCGTCCGAGTCATTCAACAGCAAGGTTAATCTCACCACAAGTTAGCGTGAACAGGTTCACGTTAGTGTCAACAGCTTTATCTACTGGGCAACTTGCAGCAACCTTGTTGAGAGCTTTGCAAGTGAGTACCAGTCCTTAGCCTGATGGATTGGCTAGTCACACGTTTACACCCCTTTCTTGGCTGAATGTGTGGTGCAATCTTGCAGGAAGGCAAATTGACGCTTTTTGGTTTTATGGGCAGTGTGGATGATTATTTATAGTTAAAAGTCAGCAACTTCTCATCAGCATTTCTGTCTCGAGGCAAACAGCAAGTTATTCTGCAGTCAGAATGCTACGGATTTGACAAGGGTGTTTTTACCCATCATCATTGGCCAGTCGCTCAAAAAACTAAACAAGGAACGTTCTACGCAAATTCACAAACGATGGTTGGAATCCTTCCTAATTAATATAAGAAATGAGAATTAATTCGGACTTCTATTTTAAACCATCAATTCAGAGGAATAGTGCTAGCAGCACAGCTTGGATATGGCAGCTACTGGCATCAGGATTGAGGAGAATGATTTCTAAACTTAGCAACAGCATTTCTGACAATTGCCTTTTTATGGACTTTGATAAGCACTCAGAGGGTTGGAAGAGCTGCTTGCAGTGTAAACGGAATACAAGTCGCTCATTGGATTCTCAATGTGCTGTACTTCTCTCTCAGATGGCCCCAGAATTACCAGCCTCCGAGAAACAAAATCCTTATCGCCGTGAATTTGGGTTGAATGCATTTCTGCGGGTTTCATCACGACTGCCTTCACTTGTCCTGCCTCCCAGGTACGCACCATTGGTCATCCACCCTTACAGTGCCTTCCCATGCCAATTGGGAAGTGAAAAGTCGATTTAGATTCAGGACCGTCAGTCAAACAGCCTTTTCTTCCCCCTCAATATTTTTCCAATGAATAAAATGGAAATCTTACATTGTATTAGCAACAGAAAAGACCATTCCACCCCATTTTCAATGAAAAGAAAAACACTCCCTTCGGCTTTCTCTAGTGACCTGGGGAGTAATCATTAGTTCTGGATCCTATTTCATACTTCTCCCGGTAGCACAGTGGTTACCACTGTTGCTTCACAGCGGCAGGGTCCCAGGTTCGATTCCCGGCTTGGGACACTGCCTGTGCGGAGTCTTCACCTTCTCCCCGTGTCTGTGTGGGTTTCCTCCGGGTGCTCCGGTTTCCTCCCACAAGTTCCAAAAGACGTGCTTGTTGGGTAATTTGGACATTCTGAATTCTCCCTCCGTGTACCTGAACAGGCGCCGGAGTGTGGCGACTAGGGGCTTTTCACAGTAACTTCATTGCAGTGTTAATGTAAGCCTACTTGTGACAATAATAAAGATTATTATTATTTCTGTGCCAAATTCAGTCCATCTGTTCTTTTATTCCCGTCTTCCTTCTCTATTTCTATCTTTTCATTTCTTGCTGTTCTATTTCCCCATTTTGTCTGGCCATATTTGATACTCCACGTCACATCATGCAGTGCTCAAATGTCAGTTTTCTGTCTTCCTCGTTGGCAGAGGCCTGTCTGAGAATAACTCAGAGTGAGGCCCTTCAGTTTTTATACATTGGGGAAAGGTCGAGGATTGAGAATTCACTGTGTGAAGAGCCACAGTCCGGACACATTTTGGTCCAAACCCAGCAGGCTGTGACAGAGCACAATGACAACATCGTTTTTACATTACCGCCCAGAGTCTCATATTTGTGCTTGGTTACATTGACTCCCCAAATGTATTTCACCAGGAATCAGTCAGAGAGCATGGAAATGATTCCATATGGGCTGGATTTGAGCTCAGGTTTCAGTGATGAAAAAGCAATATCCTAGGGTCATACCTCTTTACTCTTCTCCTTCTATCATTACAAGAAATATTAGATTAAATATGTCAGATCTGAGTAATTAATATCACTCTTACTGCAAGAGCAGCACTAATGGCTAGAGACAAGATGCTTTCTACTAAACGACTGTAGCTATCATTTCCATGTTTCTGTGCATGTAACGCGAGAGATACATGCAGTAGATATTGGATGCACTGTTTATTTTAACTAATAGTTGATTTAGTGTAGAATATAGAATGACTCTTTCTACGAAGGCTCCGAACAACATACATAAAGCAACTTTAGAATTTTCCAAACAGGGGCTGGTTTAGCTCACTGGGCTAAATCGCTGGCTTTTAAAGCAGACCAAGCAGGCCAGCAGCACGGTTCGATTCCTGTACCAGCCTCCCCGAACAGGCGCCGGAATGTGGCGACTAGGGGCTTTTCACAGTCACTTCATTGAAGCCTACTCGTGACAATAAGCGATTTTCATTTCATTTTTCATTTCACATAACTATGATTTGCTTAACTGAAACTTCAGAGTTTAGTGGAGATCATTTTCAATTTCTGTTTAAAATTATATCGTCTGACCCTCGAAAGATACCAGCCAATTATTTATTCTGTAGAAAAGTCACAGACCTGAAACATTAATTCTCTGTTTGTGTCTCCATAGATGCTGCCTGGCCTGGTGAATATTTCCAATAATTTGTTCTTACTTCAGACTTGCAGCATCCACAGTGTGTTGCTTTTATTTATTCATTGGGCGGTTCATGATGTCACGAGTAATGGTCTATGTTGTCGGATCGTTGGTTATATCCCAGTGGTATTCATTTTAAAATTAAGGGGCAATTTAGCGTGGCCAACACACCTACCCTGCACATACATAGAACATAGAAAATACAGCACAGAACAGGCCCTTCGGCCCACAATGTTGTGCTGAACTTTTGTCCTAGATTAAGAACAAAGCAATCTACACCCCAGCATTCTACTGTAATCCATGTACCTATCCAATCGTTCATTAGCAGAGGGATTGAATTTAAGAGCCGTGAGATGATGATGCAGCTGTACAAAACCTTGGTCAGGCCACATTTGGAGTACTGTGTGCAGTTCTGGTCGCCTCATTTTAGGAAGGATGTGAAAGCTTTGGAAAAGGTGCAAAGGAGATTTACCAGGATGTTGCCTGGAATGGAGAGTAGGTTTTACGGGGAAAGGTTGAGGGTGCTTTTCTCATTAGAACGGAGAAGGATGAGGGGTGACTTGATAGAGGTTTATAAGATGATCAAGGGAATAGATAGAGTAGACGGTCAGAGACTTTTTCCCCGGGTGGAACAAACCATTACAAGGGGACATAAATTTAAGGTGAATGGTGGAAGATAGGGGGGAATGTCAGAGGTAGGTTCTTTACCCAGAGAGTAGTGCATGGAATGCACTGCCTGTGGAAGTAGTTGAGTCGGAAACATTAGGGACCTTCACTTCTAACGAATGCTAACACACCATTGGCCTTGGGTTGTGGGTGTGAAACCCACGCAAACACGGGGAGAATGTGCAACTCCACACGGACAATGACCCAGAGCCGGGATCAAACTTGGGACCTTGGCTCCATGAAGCAGCAATGCTATGCACTGCGCCACCATGCTGCCCTCTATTCCAGTGATATTCATGATGTTAAACTAAGCATTTGTGGCGTTTCTCATTGAGTACTAAAACTAGATAATCCCCTAGTCACTCACCATCCTGACCTGGACATATATCGCTGGGGAAACATCCTGGAATTCTCTTGCTAACAGCACTCTGGGTGTATCGACACTCCCATGGATTATAGCGATTCAAAAAGGCTGCACACCACCACCTTCGGAAGGGCAATTCAACCAATTTTACCTCTCACCTCTACTCTAGACCACACAACCACCTTAATATTGGCTCTCACAATTGAATCAAGAAGAATTAAACCATTGTCTTTCCCACCCTTGTCGCTGACTTCCTTTCCTTTGTTTGGGTGGGAATGTTGTGCACAATCGCTGTAGTCAGTGGATTCATAACTCCATATCCTAAATATGGCAAAGGCTTTGACATCTGAAACATTGCCCCATATCTCTGCTTCTATCAAATTCCCACTGATGCTGAAACCCTGATCCATGTCTCACTATCTCCAGGTTCAATTACTCCAATGGTCTCAATCCCACGCCATAAACTACAAATCGTCGAAAACTACATCCTTGTTAAACATGGATCCATCATTCCTTCGCTCCTTGCGATGAAGTGAATTAACACCCTGCTTCCAACAACTTGGATGTAAAATCATGAAGCTTCTCTTCAAGCATCTCTGGTCTCCTCTGCAGCCCTTATTCAACTTCACCATTATTGGCGAAGGCTTCAGCCGTCTGAATTTGGCTCAATGGATTTCCTTCCTTAAATTCCCCTATAATCTCCAAATCTTGTGCATTTGAACAAGCTTCAGGCCATCTCTTTTAACTCTCCCACGGAGAGCCTCTCTTCTGCATCTTTTGGATCGTTTTCTGATGTTACGGACTTTACATGCGCGGGAGTTGCTGTCGTTATGTGAAAGCTAACAAGAGGCAAACTTTTAGATTGTAACCTAATCCTATAGTTGAAGATTATGACATCTTTTGTGTCGATTAGAATTTGTAATAATTTCAGGCTGTTACTTTCCACCTCTTTTAATTACAGCAATGAAACATCAGACATACATGCCCCAAATGCTGCAATACTGAAGTCAAATTTAAAAAAAATAATCACACAATACGACAGCACAGCTACCAGAAGAGGTCAGAAGTAATATAAATTCGCTGGAGTTTACAAGACAAACAATATTGTCTGCCTCAGTTATGGGGTCTTTTTATAGTTTCATGTCATCAGAGTTAATTGGAACAATTCCAAGAACCAGCAACACTAAAATTTAATTCTGCAGTAATTATAGTTCTCCTGCTTTGTTTGAACCTATTGAGTATTTGTGTGGCATTACAGCATCCTAACCCGTCAGCAGATCGAGCCACAAAACCTTCTACCACCAGATTCAACGGCAGAAACACAATGGGGTCCGGTGTTGCCTCTTACCTTGCAGCATGCTCCTGTATGCGGAGTCTGCAATGGCATAGATGTGTGGTGGCATCTCGTGTCTCTTCTTCCCTTTGTACATTTCGACAATCTTCTCCGAGTAGATGGGCAACATTTTGTACGGGTTTACGACAACGCAGAAGAGACCAGAGTATGTCTGAAAAGAAGGAATAACATTTGTACCGTCACTCAAGACTCTAAACCCAGGTTAGTAATGATCATTAGAGATAGTCGTGAGCGTTACAACTAAAAAAAAAGTGTTTTATTTTTCTATTAGACACTTGCTGTCATCTGATCAAAATAATCTTGTGGTATAAACCACTGTTTTTAAAAAAATTCTAATTATTTTTGACAAGAGATACATGTAAACTCAGATGCCAAATTTAAGAAGTTGTTTTAACAATCCAGGAAGTAAGAGTGAAACTCAGAATTGCAAATATTTTGGAATAGTACTGAAAACTTGTGTTCCAGAACTGGCTGCTTCCCTCGCCAAGATGTTCCAGTACAGTTGCAGAACTGGCATCTAGCCAGCAATGTGGAAAATGTCCCAGGTATGGTCTTGTACACAACATGGGGCAAATCCAACCCGGTCAATTACTGCCCCATCAATCTACTCTTGATCATCAGCAAGTTGATGGAAGTTGTCGTTGACAAGTGGCACATACTCAGTTAGCATGAAATCACTAGTCAGTTAGCTCAGTTGGCCGGACGACTTGTTTGCAATGAGGAGCGACGCCAACGGCGCAGGTTCAATTCCCATACCAGCTGAGGTTATTCATGAAGGCCCCGCCCTCTAAATCTTGCCCCTCGCCTGAAGTGTGGCGACCCTCAGGTTAAATCACCACCGTCAGCTCTCTCTCAAAGGGGTATTGCATTTACTCAGCAATAACCTGCTCACTGACGCTCAGTTTGGGTTCCACCAGGGTCACTCAGCTCCTGACCTCATTACAGCCTTGCTTCAAAAAGAGCTGAATGCCAGACGCAAGGTGAGAGTGACTGCCCTTCACACCAAGGCACCATTTGACCAAGTGTGACATCAAGGAGCCGTGGCTGAACTGGAGTCAATGGGAATCAGGTAGAAACCTCTCCACTGGTTTGAATCATACGTAGCCCTAAGGAAGATGGTTGCGGTTGTTGGGAGGCTAATCAACTTAGTGCTGTGACGTTGCTGCAGGAGTTCCTCAGGGTAGTGTCCTAGGCCCAACCATCTTCAGCTGCTTCATCAATGACCTTCTGTCCATCATAACGAGGGGTTTACTGATGATTACACAATGCTCGGCACCTTTCAGAATTCATCAGATACCAAGCAGTCCTTGTCAATATGCAGCAAGATCTGCATATTGATTGTGGGCAGCACGGTGGCACCGGGTTAGCTCTGCTGCCTCACAGCGCCAGGGGCCTGAGTTCAATTCCAGCCTTGGGTCACTGTGCGGAGTCTGCACGTTCTCCCGTGTCCACATGGGTTTCCTCCGGGTGCTCCGGTTTCCTCCCACAGTCCAAAGATTGGCAGGTTAGGAGGGGCAAAGAGATAGGGCGGGGGCTGGGCCTCAATAGGGCACTCTTTTGGAGGATCAGTGCAGACTTGATGGGCCAAATAGCCTCTACCTGCGCTGTAGGGATTCTATCTGGGCAACATTCAAGTGTTGGCTGACAAGTAGCATTTGTACCACAAAAGTGCCGGATGACTATTTGCAACAAGAAAGAATCTAACCATCTCCCCTTGACATTCAATGCTTTTACCATTGCTAATCCCAGCCAGATAAAATCTGAGGCCACAAGAATTTTGCAGCAAGTAACTCACCAGGTGACTCTCCAAAGCCTGCCCACCACCTACAAGGCCAGAGTGTGATAGAATATACTCCACTTGTCTGGATGGCTACAGCTCTATGCCATCCAGGACAAAGCAGCCCACTTGATTGGCACCCCATCCACCATCTTCACCATTCACTCCCTCCACCACCGACAGGTGTTGGCAGCAGTGTGTGCCTTCTACAAGCTGCACTGCAGGAACTCACCAAACTCCTTCAATAACACTTTCCATACCCGTCACCTCTGTCATCTGGAAGGGGACAAGGGTAAGAGATACAGCGGAATAGAACCTCCGACATGTTCCCCTTCAAGTTCACACCATCCAGTGTTGGGAAAATATCGCTGCTCCTTCACTATCACTGGATCAAACCCCCCCCCCCCCTCCCTCCCTCCCCCATAGCACCTGTGGTTGTGCCTACACCACATGCACAGCAGCGGTTCAATATGGCGGCTACCATCACCGATTCAAGTGCTATCAGGTAACTGCTGACTGTGCCAGCGACACCCACATCCCATTAAAGAATATTCTACATATTTCAAAAACAAGAGACTAGAGTATCCTTAGTATGCAAAATATGATAGGGGCGGGGGGATTTTCCGGGCCCACTTGCAGTGGGCGCAAATCCCGTGATGGCCGCTAACTCCCGGGAAAGGGGCATAACGGGATTTGATCGGGGAGATCCCGGAATACGTTTTCCTCAAGCCCACCCCCATTGGAAACATAATGAGGCTCATGTCCAGCGAGGGTGGGAATTTGATTACTACCAGTTTGCATTCAAGTCAATATGCCCAAACGCTGCATCTCCCAGGGAGACAGATGTCTCCGTCCCCTTGCCGGTGTGATGACACGCTGGCACAAATCACTACTGCTCTCCAGCAGGCGAGAAGACCATGCCAGGGGCATGGCAGGGCAGTGCCGTGCCAGGCACCCTGACACAGCCTATAGGGATCCCCTTGATGTGTTTGGGTGGGGTGGGGGGGTCCACTAGGTGGGAACGGCAGTGATGGTGGTCATAGGGTGGATCCTTCCTATTCACTTTGAGATTGGGGCACCCTTTCTAAACGGCGCCCTGACCTCCGTAGAGCCGGACCTGGCACCCCATCCTGCCAGAGCACTGGCGCAAAACACGCCCCCCTGTTTTTTTTTTTAATGTCGGAAGATCCGGAGAGAAAACATGGCTGTAACTCGCCGGTTTCCAGTCGGAATCGGACACTTTGTCATTTTCTGGGAAAAATGTGCCCTACATTTCCAATCCTTTAAATGCCTCAATACGCTCCCAGTTGTAATGATATGTATAGTCCAAGTGTAGTAAAGGGGTAACAACAGAAACTATGTGTAACCCAACACTAGGTGGCGTTACTAAGTTATTGTATATAAGGCAGCATCTGTAGGAATTCTGGGAGAAGCTGGTGAGAAAAAGAGAGAAAGCGGAGGGAGATTTCATTGTAGAGATATAGCATGAGGTTGAGTTACAGTGTAGTTTAATAGGTAGCGAGAATATTGATTACTGTACTACAGATTCAGTATTATTACTTTATTATCTGTTACTTAGTAAAGTGTGTGAACCTAATCAAGTTTAGTCGTGTAAAATAAATTTGTTTTGATTTCAACTTATTTTTATATTCTTTGTCAACTCTACATATCTGGCTATCTTGGAGAACAAAGCAAGGAATGTAACACGAGTCATTTCTCATTGTCGTTATAATTCATATTGAAACCAGGAATATTCTTTAATATCCTTTCAGCTTGGAAATGTGATTTTTTTTTGTCTGGCGGAGGATCTTTTCATTTTACAGTGTTTCCAAGAAAATCGAAAATGAAATGGAATCTTTCTAAATCTGTAACAAACGATCACACAAGTGCCGAACAAGTTTTTTGTCGACCATTTGTTACTGTCCAATCATTTCTGTCACTAAAACTGGGTCATCTTTAAAGAATGAGCCTCGCCATAACAACGCTTTAAAAAAAAAATCAAACTAGAGAATTAGGATTCACTTTGATATTCTCTGGCCATCCTGATGCTACCTTTGCTTCTCATTTTTAAATATAATTTGCATTACCAGTGAGTGAGGATAATGTAACCTGCTGGATATAACCCAGGCTATGGAGAAGTTACCGGCTTCCATCTGACCCCTCCCCTCCCAACCCCGACCTTTGGGGGCTACATTGGGAAGTGTCTTGATCACAAAGGCATCACCAATGGCCTTGTCCCTGTCGGAGTCATGAAATGCGTGGACCGAGGGGTCCCAACATAAATAGGAGGGAACCTCATCAATGCCTGCAAACTTGAACCCCCGTAAATTAAAAGGGAGTTACTGTCATAATATACATCCATGTATATAATGGAGCGCAGATAGGCAGTGATTGACACACAGGATGACCAGTGAGCGCACAGAACACAGCAGCCAATCACCAGACAGGACACGACCACTATAAAGCCAGAGGGCACCAGTTTTCCTGCTCTCACAGTCAGAGCTAGTGAGCATTAGCCAGTGCAAACAACATGTGGTAGTCAGTTAGTCTGGTCAGGCTAGCCTCAGGTCTCCAGTCAAGTCAGCATAGTGTCAACCCACAGTTGAACATGTAAAGTAGTTGGATGTTAAATAAAATGGTGTTGCATCTCATCAAGTGTTGGAAGCCTGTCTCTCGCCACACTGCATCAAACGCAGTCCACATAGACCCAGCCTACCAAACACATCAGTTACAGATCTTGGCACCCTAAGCTAAGGAGGACAAGAAGGTGGCTCGAGTTCCTCTTGCTGATTTACACTCCAGCAACCCTTGCTGGAAGTGGACATTGGCAGACAAGAGGCAAGGTTGGACCCTATATAAACACCACTTGTATAAAAGGCTGTGTAAAATACAGCATGCAATCTTCAGAAATTGCAGAATTGTTGGGTAAATGAGTCACAATTAAACCAACACCAATTGCTCAGGAGGGAAATTAGGGAGGGGCAATAAATGCTGGTCTAGTGAAGGGAAGTCCACATCCCTGGATTAAACCCAGTCACATTGCGAGTATATTTTCCCATTGGTAAATTTTGAGTTGGAAATATTTCCAAGGTTCATTTGTTATTATTCAGACAGTTTGTTTGAAACAGAAACTTCCTGCCACTATTGTACGGCTATTTCTGAAGACTGAAGTACAACAAACAATTCCAACCTGGTCTTAAAAAAAAACTTTGAAAGTTTGTCAGCATCTGTAACCACGGAAACATCGGCCTGGATTTTCACCCAAGGGGATGGTGGAAGTTGGGAGAATTCCCAGCTTGGCCTGCCCAGAAAGCACCTTCAAGGACGGGATTCTTAGTGTGAGGGGGTTGGGGGGGGGGGGGCCTGTCGGGCTGGAGTTGGGCCAGTCGACCCAGGAAGATGCTTGGATGCAGCCAAAGGGGTTGTCGGGGCGGGCTGTTTCAAAAGGCCCACCTCAGTGCTGGAGGACTTGTCCCAGCCAAAATAAAAACAGAAAGGCCCTGTAGCCTTCAAAGAAAAAAAAGAAATGGTTCGGGCACAGTCCAAGATATATTCCCTCAAAAAAGGGTAAGGTGGGGCAAATAAATCTCTGGATGAAAAAAGGAGATAGAAATTAAGATAAAGAAAAGGTGCACTCATGACAGGTAGAAAAATAAATTGAGAACCAAGAGGAATACAGAAGACTCAGAGGGGAGGTGAAAAGGTCATTAGAGAAGGCAAGAGGGATAATGGAAAAGACTAGCAGCCAACATAAAGGGGAATCACAAAGTCTTCGATAGGCAGATAAATAGTTAAAACAGAAGGACCGACAAGGGAATTCACACATGGAGGCAGGGAGCTTGCCTGGGGCATTAATAAATGAATACATCGCATCAGTCATTACCAAGGAGGGGGATGTTATCCACATCATGGTTGGCGGGGGAGGAAACTGTCACTAGAAGGATTCAAAATTGCTGCGGAAGAAGTAGTTGGCTGGACTGTCGGTGTTTAAAGTTGACAGGCACCAAGGCCAGATGAGACACGTCCAAAGATATTGAAGGAAGTGAGTGGAAATTGCAGGGGCACTGGCCAGAAATCTTCCAACCAGAATGTCCCTCAGTGTCCCCATGCAAAGTTATGGCACTTCCCTGCCCATTAACTCAGTATAAACCCTATAGTTATAATAGGAGGTGTAAAAGAAAAGTATTAGAAATCATTCATTGAGAACTTTCCAATTCCTTCAAAACAAACTCCTTTTTACTAAAGCGTCAATCATTCAAACTTGTTAAAGTTTCAATAGCTGAAATGGCAAGCACTTGAAACTTCAACCTTTTGTAAGTAAACATTGTGAAATTGACAGTATAGATCAGAGATGCCTCATTATGTATTTGTGGCTTAGATATAAAGACAACCTGGGAGACAAGCATAGGGTTTGTAAACTGGTCCCCAATAGATGGGAGAACCTTGAACGGACCCAAATGGAGAAGTCTCAGTCATCAAGAGATTGATTTTGGAGGAAAATGATGCCAAGTGACTTCAGAACAAGTGAGTATGGTGCAAAGCCAATGCCACCATTCATCCCTCCAGAACTGACTTCATATGCAGCTTTTATAATTGGTTATGCAAGACAAGACTCCGCCTAAGACTGCAAATTGGATCACCCCTCCCCCTGTGTGCATTCAGGACTCTAACCTTCCCATTGCTTGCCATTTTCACGAAGACCCTGCTCCCACATGTTTGTCCATCGCCTGCTGCAATGTTCCACTGAAGCTCAATGCAAACTGGAGGAACAACATCTCATCTTCCGGTTAGGCATGTTATAGCCTTCCGGTCTCAACATCGAATTCAACAACTTCAGATGATCAGCTGTACCCCACCTCAACCCATTTGTTTTCATCCCATTTCATTTTAACTGTCTTTCTTAATATATATTAACCCCCATCCAGTCTTATCTGTCATAATATACACCAGTATATCATGGTGCAGGCACACACTGATGGACACACACAGGGACCAATCAACACGTACAAACACCGCAGCCAATCACCAGTTAGAATACACACACTATAAAGGCAGAGGGCACCACGGTTCCCACTCATTCTGGGTTCTGCCTCTCAGTGTAACAGGAACTCATCCAGCCCAGCACAGGCTCACACCACGTGCTGAGAGAATCAACTGGTTCGGACAAGGCTTAGGTCTCTAGTTTAGGTTAGCATCATTTAGACCCACAGTCATCGTGTGTTACTTAGTTAAAAGTAGTTAATAAAATTGAGTTGAACCTTCATCAGTGTTGGAAGTGTCTGTTCATCTGTCAAGTCTACACTAGCCAACACTTCATTATCCACCTTTCCTTACCCTTTCTCCTCTTTGCTTCCCTCTTCCCCTCCCCCCACATCTACAGTTCACCCTCTGATGTTAGTTTCTCTGTTATTTGGCCTTTCACATCTTTTGTTCTCTCTGGGGACTGCCATTAACACTCTTTCCCCTTGGTTTCTGTGGCCATTAGCACCCGGTTTTCCTGAGTTTCTGTGATAATGACTCTTTTCATTCTCACTCCACAGTGTAACTATTTCCCACTTTCTCTGTCTGTTAGCTTTGACAAAGTTATTGGACTAGAAACGTTAGCTCTCTTCTCTCCCTACGGATGTTGCCAGACCTGCTGAGATTCTCCAGCATTTTCTCTTTCAATTCAGATTCCAGCATCTGCAGTAATTTACTTTTATATATATGAGCATGTGATAATTGTACGCTGAACAGAGAAATTTCCATATTTGAAACAGAATCATATTCATACGATACAATTAGAACACACCTCAGCTAGAGTGGTGCATCCAATGTCCCACTTTAGAAAGGACATCAAGGCCTTGGTGAAGGTGCAGAGGAATGCAACAGAATTGTTTAAGGGGTGATGAAATAGGGGAACGATCGAAAGGCCTCGTAGCACCCAACCTGGTATCACAACTAGGCTGTTAAATCTTGCGAGAGGCCTCTCACGAGATTTCCGAAGCTCGGAATGCAACGAGATATCATATTTAAGCAAGCCAATAGGCTCATTGACATAGGTCAGCGCTCGATTCTCCGGAGGCCCAGGAACGAATGCCCGCACCTGGGCAACCTTGCCACAAATGTGGACCATGTATAACGGCACCGGGGAAGTCTCCCTGGTTATTGGAGGCCCCTGGGTGGTCAGGCACTGGGCACAGTGGCACCCTGACACCTCATAGCCACCTGGGCATCCTGGCATTGTCGCCACCATGGTGCCTGGCTGGCACTCCAGGCTGGCAATGCCAAAGTGCCCACATGTCAGGTTGCCTGTGCCAGAGATCAGGCCCGGGCATGCCCTGCCCTTAAGAGGTCGGGTGAGTGGGCACGAGGTACATTGAGGCAGTAGGAGAGTTTGGGGGCCACGCATGGTGTCCAAGGGGGTGGGGGGTCAAGAAATTGGGGCGGCATTTTAAAATGGCTCGCCGATTTGTGCCTTAAATCAGGTCCTAAGTATTGTGAAGAGACGAGAGAAAGTGGAACTGTTCTCTGTAAAAGGAAGATTACTAAATCGTTTTCAAATTGATGGGGTATTTGGGCGAGTCGGGGACAGGGAGAAACTGTTTCCATTAGCAGGCCAATCATTACTGGAGGTGACAGATAAGACAATTGTCAGAATTAGAAAGACGAGAAGATGTTGAAAATGAAAATGAAATGAAAATTGCTTATTGTCACAAGTAGGCTTCAATGAAGTTACTGTGAAAAGCCCCTAGTCGCCACATTCCGGCACCTGTTCGGAGGTTGAGTTGAATGTCCTGCATGAAAGGAATCTGGTTCAAGTGATACAGAAGCTGCACATGTACATTTGTTGGTGAAATGAGAAGATGAAAAACCAAATATGTTTTGATCACTTTGCACGTTTTGGTCATCTCCCAATATGGTATGTAACGTGAGTGAAACGGCCAGACTTCAGCACTATGGAAACACCAACATTCAAAATTGTAAGGAATGAGGAGCTGGTATCAAGGTCGGTTTAATCAAACTTAATTTAATAAAAAAAAAAAAATTTTTTTAGAGTGCCCAATTCATTTTTTGGCCAATCCACCTACCCGGCACATCTTTGGGTTGTGAGGGCGAAACTCACGCAAACACGTGGAGAACGTGCAAACTCCAAACAGACAGTGACCCAGAGCCGGGATCGAACCTGGGACCTCAGCTCCATGAAGCAGCAGTGCTAACCACTAACCAAACTTAATTATTTATTTATTCTTTCAGGGGATGTGGGCATTGCTGGGTAGGCCAGCATTTTTATTGCCCCTTACCCTTGAGAAGGTAATGCGAGGGACCTTCAAACTGCTACAGTCCGTGTGGGGTCGATACATCCACCGTTCTGTTAGAAGTTCCAGGCGAGCAGAAGAAATGAAAGCTACTAACTGCGAGCAGCTCCAACAGGGCATATTATCGCAAAGAGACAACAGGAGCCAACTGCATGCCAGATGGAGAACATGGGTAGATCTGGTGAAACTCATTGTGTGGATCAATATTGTCAAAGCTCCACTTGCAATTCCTGGACACAAACCTGGAATCCTGAGACAGAAGACCATAAGACATAGGAGCAGAATTAGGCCAGTCGGCCCATCGAGATTGCTCCACCATTCAATCATGGCTGATATTTTTCTCATTCCCATGACCCCCGATTCCCTTATATGCTGTGTCTGATAAATTAATTCCAGAATTCCAAACATTGGTGAAAGAGAAAGACCGCAAATTTTTGTTACGACTGGCGGTAGAGGTTGCATTTTAAAAATGCAAAGAATATTTACTTGTATTTTGTGGAAGATGTTTTCAACTAAAATTAGTGGATGTGACCAACGCAGCATCAACCTAGACTTTGCTGAAGGTTCGGCAAGATTTTTTTGTAAGGTAGGGCTGTCCCCCATCAGTGTAAATTTACATTAAAATTATCTTTGGGGCAACTTTTAGAAGCAGTGATATTTTTGGAAACACATTTTGAATATTAATAGCACACAATTTTACATCAGGAAGAAGCTTGTTATATTTTAGAGTAATTTACTCAAGTACAAATAAATCCTTGCTTTCTATGTTGTTAGGACAATTAGTATAAATTTCTCCAACTAAACGTGACTTCAAACTTATTTTTTTCCCTCTTCCCACCCATGTTGACTTGAGTTTTATTCAATGTGCATTTTTATGGACAGAGTTTTGTTTAAATAATTTCTTCAGTTTTGCAGACTTAACCTGTTTGTTTCTTTCCTGTCCAATGTTAAAATGATGTTAAAATGAAATAGCTCTGAATATTACTCACACAACAGGAAAAATATCGACTCCCCAAGTTCCTGAACTTTGCGATAGCATGTTCAGCTGGCCATACGCTTTTGGATGTCTCCCAACAATAACACTGACTTAAAGCTTGCTTCAGAAACTGCACAAACACAATTTTGCAGAGTTTGGCAGCAATAAGCAAAGCTTAGATTCTCTATTAACTTAGAATAATAATCGCCATGAACTGCAAGGCAACTGGATCAGTATCTTTCACTGTGAGATAGTTCCATATCCCAACCTTTCAAACGTTACCACTAATATGGTTAGCACTACCTCACCGCTTGGCAAATTTGGTGCTTTTTTGTCGCAAAGTGCAATAAATTTATTATTGTACAGGAATCTTATTTTTGTCTAGGTTAGATTGTAAATTATTCAATCAGAACAAAAGGAGTAAAACCCCTAGATGCATTGTTTCAGGTGCATCCTCGAAAAGGCTAAAGTTTCTCTTGCTGGGGAGTTGCCTAAACTAAACAAGAAATGCGATGAAAGAGAAGGATGGGACTTGTATTTAAATAGTTCTTTTCAAATTGCCGAACGTCCCAAAGCATTTTCCAGCCAATAAAGTGTATTTCCTGATGTAATGTAGAGGCAAGTTGGATTCCAAAAAACCTTAAAAATCACAGGAGGTGGCCAGTTATCCATTCTGGCTTGTGTCGCCAGCTCTTAGAAAGACCGGTCCAATTTGTCCCACTTAATCCCACAGCCTTGTAAATGTTCCTTTTCGAAAGTTAATATTGAATCTGCTTCCAAATCCCTTTTGGATGATCCATTCACTACCTAAAAGAAACTTCTCTTCATCGCCCCTCTGGTTATTTTGGCAGTTATCTTACAAATGCTCAGTGAAGAGTCATATTATACTCAAAACGTTAACTCTGGGCGGGAGTGCGGTAGTGAGCGGGAACGGCCGTGTGTTTCCCAGCAGCCGACCCGTGAGGCCTTCACCAGCATCTAACGTTAATTAGGGAACGCCGGAAAAGGCTGTCCTGCCAGCCAATTCGCCTGGACTGCGCTCGTCAGCTCCCTGCCAACCAGGGAGAGCTGCTCTTAAACCAATGCCACAGAGCAAACCCCAGGTCAGCACGTGGCCATGCCAACGCACAAACCCACATCACAATTCAGAGATGCCAACCTGGCTAGACTGTTGGATGTGGTGAGGTCCAGAGAGGATACCTTGTTGCCCAGAGGGGGTCAGAGGCCAGCCTCAGGGCAGCGTGGTCAGTGTCACAAAGGAACACCGCCACCCAGTACTGCAAGAGGCTAAACTAAGCCCCGGCCACCATCCCCCACTCCGATGACCTGTTCATGCCAGACATAATTTTTGTTTTGTTTTTAAAATTTAGAGTACCCAATTAATTTTTTCTCCAATTAAGCAGCAATTTAGCATGGCCAAACCACCTACCATGCACATTTTTTAGGTTGTGAGGGCAAAATCCACACAAACACAGGGAGAATGTGGAAACTCCACACGGACAGTGACCCAGAGCCGGGATCGAACCTGGGACCTTGGCGCCGTGAGGTAGCAGGGCTAACCTACTGCGCCACTGCGCTGCCCGTATGTCAGACATAAATGATCCTTCTCTCTCACCTGTCCATTCTCCACCAGGATCTCCATCCGATAGTGCCGGCCCATCCCCACCACCCAGGAGAACACCTCAGGAGGAGAGCTCAGAGGATGTCACCATTGAGGTGTCACGGCTGGCATCCCATGCCTCCACCAGCACAGAGACACACACCTTGGTGGGCGATAGTTGTGGATGAGCTTCTGGGGCACGATCTGGTGAGCAACACACAGTTGTTGCTGCGCATCAGGTAGAGTCAGGAACATCGGAGGGGGGGGGGGGGGGGGCAGCAGTCAGAGGTCTGCTGGATCCCAGGACCCAGCTGGATCCCGTTATCCCGAAGCTGATGTAGTTTGATAGGTGCAGCCGTGATATTCAGAGGAGGGGTGTCAGTGACATTCCAATGGGTCCATAGCCAATTGGGGGGGAGTCCCAAAGGCTACGGGCACAGGAAATGGCGCCAGCAATGCTTGGCACAGAGGCCAATACTGCTAGGGTGGCAACCACAGTGGAGAACGCGGAGCATGATGCCAGCAGCATTGGTGGTGGTGTCCAAGGCATTGCCATGACTGAGGGCCTAGGGGCAGCCCGGTGGCGCAGTGGTTAGCTGTGCTGCCTCACGGTGCGGAGGACCCGGGTTCGATCCCGGCTCTGGGTCACTGTCCATGTGGAGTTTGCACATTCTCCCCATGTCTGCATGGTTCTTACCCCCACAACCCAGAGATGTACAGGGTAGGTGGATTGGCCACGCTAAATTGCCCCTTAATTGGAAAAATAAAAACTATTCCTAAAGAAAAGATAGCAGAGGATCAATGGCCTCTGATATTTGGGGTTGAATTTCTACTCGCGCCCTCTTCATTATCCCTGTAGCATCAGTGGAAGATACATCGAAATTGCACACAATTTCTCCAGAGTTTCTACAAACACCCTAAAAGTAGAGAGTGGAATAAAAACACTCTTCTGACAGCCAGTATTAAAGCACTGTCCCTCAGCCCATGGTAAGTATCTTAAAGATGTAACAAAACATCCCCCATAGATCTGGTTCTCTGCTATCATACTCAATTCTTTATTAAGCACATTTACTGTCTCTGGACTTTTGAATGTCTTTCACAACCTGCTGGGAGGATACTTTGGTAGTATCACACTTTGGGGAAGAGTAGAAAAAGTGACTACACCTAAAATTGTAAGATTTTTTAAATGAGCAGAGGATTAGAGCTATGTTTGTGTCAGCTCTCCATTACTAACAGGAGCAGAGGCAACTGCTGGCAACAGAGGCCCAGGATCAATGAAGGACCCCAGGCCAACAGTGGGCAAGGGATAAGAGGGGTGGGGGTTGGCTCTCCCCCACAACAGCAACACACAAGCAAACAAGGCATTTTGGGATCCCTGCCTGCTGGTTGAACAATAATGTCAGTAAGAGCCTCAATTAGTTACAAGCAGGAAGGCCGTCCATGAACCTTCCTGTCCTGGGCTTAATCAGGCAGAGGCAGGAAGGTGGCAGGGTTCCTTAACCACGCACACTCTACCCTCTTCCGTTCAAACCCACTGCCAGGAGGACATTAAATTCCACCCAAGGTCTTGCAACAACTTACACTTATACAGCATCCATACTGCTGTACAACATTGTAAGGTGTCAAAAGGCCATTCAGCCCATCACTTCTGTGCCAGTCAAAAACAACCACCTAACCGTTCTAATCCCATTTCCCAGCACTTGGCCCATAGCCTTGTCTGCCTTGGCATCGCAAGTGCATATCTAAATACTTCTCAAACAATAAGACGGTCTCTGCCTTCACCACCCTTACAAGCAACGAGTTCCAGACTCCCACCACCCTCCGGCTGAAAAAGTTTCCTTCAAAAGAAAATGTCCTGAAAAGTTCAGTAAAGTCGTAGAATAGAAAAGTAACGAGTACTGTTGAAACTTGTACAAGATCTAGGGTTCTGCCATGGATTGAGAACACTGGTCATGGATTTGTCTGGTGAGGGGACTGTTACAATCAGGAATTTACTCCACTACAGACCTAGTTAGTGTAACAATGAGAATTTCCTGCTAGAGAGATTGTATAAATAGTCGTCTGCATGTGCAGTAAATGTATTTCTCATCTTGCACAGCACTAAGTAAAAGTTTACTTGGAGGAGGCCAGATGCATTAAGTTGTTTTATTTCACATCCACCAGGGGATTTCAACTTTAATGAGTACTCTCCAACCCCGAGATTTCCAGCAGACATTTCTTGGGATTATCTGGACCACATTCTCTCTGGTGCAGAGAAATCAGAGAGTTTAAAGAGAGATTGCAGGTGTTAACTCAACGTTTAGTTTGCCAAGGCACTATGGGGCGGCAATTAACAAAATAACCAGGATACTGAAATGTACTGTTGGATCCAGAGTACAGATCAGAGGGCGTCATGCCAAAACTGTGCGTTGCTGGTCTGGTTCCATTCTGAGTGCTGTGATCAGAGGCAGGGAGGAAATCTTGTGGATGAACCAGGGGTTGATCACCAGGATTGGAAAGTTGCAGAATAAAGAGAACACAAGTTTTTTCCAATTTCGAAAATAGATGATTGAGCTACAGAGAGGTACATAAAAGCAGTGAATGTGAGACTTACCCCAGGGTAAACCAAGTTACAGGATGAAGGAGAATAAGTTAAAGTCAATAAAGGCCAAAGTTAGAAAATAAAAATCTTAAGAAATAGGAGGAATAGGCCATGTTGAGACTGCTCCACTATTCAATAAAATCCAGGCTGAACTTCAACATTAGTTAACATTTTTCCACCATATTCATGGATCTATTTTCCAACCTATTCCCATATTCATATTCTCTTATTGCCAGAAAAAATGTATTGATGTCAGTCTTGAACAAACACACCAACTGAGCATCTGCAACCCTAAAGAGTAGACAATTCCTAAAATTCACAGCACCCTTGAGTGAAGAAATTTCTCCCCATCTCTTCTCTAAATGCCATCACAATGCTATCCCTTTATCTAGAGGCGACTTCTGGACTCTCCAGCCAGGGTATACAGCCTTTCAGCATCTACCCTGTCAAGCCCACTATGAATGTTGTACATTTGACTGAAATCACTACTGATTCATTCAAAATCCAACGAAATGAGGCCTCTTAACTCAATCTGTCCTCACATAAATACCTTCTCATCCCAAGAACTAGTGTAACTGAACTTTAATTCACCCCCACCAAGTATATGCAGCCTCTGGGAAGGAGACCAAACTGTACACAGTACTCCAGGTACTAAAGCGATGATACTATTACTGCTGTTATTATTATTAACCTTTATTGTCACAAGTAGGCTTATATTAACACTGCAATGAAGTTACTGTGTCAAGCCCCCAGTCGCCACACTCCGGCACCTGTTCGGGTACACAGAGGGAGAATTCAGAATGTCCAATTCAACTAACAGCACGTCTTTCGGGACTTGTGGGAGGAAACCGGAGCACCCGGAGGAAACCCACACAGACACGGGGAGAACGTGCAGACTCCGCACTGACAGTGATCCATGCGGGGAATTGAACCCGGGACCCTGGCGCTGTGAAAAGTACTATCGAAGTGGATAATTCCACACTTGCCCATATACTCCATCTGCATCTCTAATAGTTAATAGGTGGCGGCTGGTTTGTAATGCAGAGTGAGGGTTCAATCCCCACAGCAGCTGATGTTATGAATGCAGCACAGTGGCTTACAGCTCCAGGAACCCAGGTTCAATTCCAGCCTCGGGTGACCGTCTGTGTGGAGTTTGCACTTTCTCCCCGTGTCGGTGTGGGTTTCCTCCGGGTGCTCCGGTTTCTTCTCACAATCTAAAGATGTGCAGGTTAGGTGGATTGGCCATGCTAAATTGTGTCCAAATGTTTAGGTGGGGTTATGGGGATAGGGTGCTCTTTTCTAGGGCCGGTGCAGACTCGATGGGCCGAATGGCCTCCTTCTGCACTGTAATTTCTATGAAATCTATAACCAATCTGTCTCCTTTTGCAGCCTCAATGTATCCTGCACACGGCTTACAAAATTAGGCGGGAAAGTATCATCAGCAAATCTGGATATATGATACTCAGTCCTCTCATCTAGCCATTGAGAGATTGCAAATAGCGAAGGCCCAAAGCCTGATCCTTGCGAAACTTCGCTAGTTACACCCAGTCAATTAGAAGATGATCGATTTATTGTTTTCGGTTCATTAACCAATTCTCAATTTGTCTGCCAACTCAATCAATTTAGGGACTGAAGTCTAGTCAACACTTGAAGTGAACGTCCAGAAAAAATAAAGTGTGACGGTAAAAGCTTATGATCATTAAAGAGGCCATTACATGGCACACTAACAGGCCAGGAGATTTATTTTTGCAATGGTTCAGTCAAGATTAGTTCAGTAACCTTCCACAACTAATGACCTGGAGGAACACCACAGTCCTCATTTTCTTGCTAATTTATTGTAATAAAGTCAGTGATCTCCAAGTGCTTGTAATAATTCTATTTTGACTAACCAGTGCTTCACAGAGTGGTGGGATCAAAATATCTTTGCAACTATTGTTATAACAGACCTACGAAGAGAGATTAGAGAAACTGGGCCCGTGTTCTTTAGAGTTTCAAAGAATGAGAGGTGACCTCATTGAAACCGACAATACTTCAAAAGGGACAGACAGGGTTGATACAGGATGGTGTAGCCTTTTGGGGGGGCTAGAACCAGGGGGCATAATTTCAAAATAAGGGGGAAGCCACTTCTGGACCAAGACAAAGAATTGTTTTTACTCAGGTCAGTCTTTGGAAATCTCCACCCCAGAGGGTTGTGGAAGCTCAGTCATTGAGTCTGTTTAAAGCAGATTTTGACAGAAACTATTAACATAAGGGATAGCGTGGGGAAAAAGACATTGAAGTGGATGATCAGCCATGATCCTATTGAATGGTGGAGCAGGCTCGATGGGCTGAATGGCCTATTCTTACTCCAATGTTCCTATGTTTGTCTACATGCCATAGTTTAACACACATTAGTTATTTCATTACACTACTGTGTTGCAATTTCTATAGGCACATTCTCAATGACATGACTGTCTACCACTGCCTTTTCTCCCTTATGCAACACTGCTCTCTAATTTGGATGAATTTTAATGTTTTGTTTACTCTAGGCCCCTTGCTTCAAGCCTTCCCCAAAAATGTATGAAATTATTTTTTTAAATTTAAAAATCATGGCATTGTTACATGTTGAGGGAGTGACACTCTACATTTTCGATTTGCAGGACTAGATGTGTTGTTCTGCAGTAATAATGATGTTGTCCAGGCTAAAAACCTCAGTTACACCTCATTCAACGAGGCTTAACATGTTCAATATTTTTCGCAGAAAAACAATGCATAAAAAGTTGAAATCACCGAATGTTGATTACATCTGCAGAGATTGAAACAACCCATCCTCTGCGGGAGAAGGTTATCGCAGACAGCACCTTCCAGACTTTCATGCCAACTACATATGTGCAGACACCAGAAATTGCTGTCAGTGTTAAACAGTAATGATGATAAGTTTTATCATTTTAAAACTGCAGATTCCAGGTCATTAATGCACCCTAAAGTATCTGAGTTTAACAGTTACAAAATGTATTAATTTAATTGGTTTGCTTGTGAAAGATTGTTGCCTCTCTACTGGCAAAGATAGAACATTACAATGATTCATATCTGCTGAAGTATTGCTTCATTGCTGAGCCATGTATAGGAGACTATTCTCATTTTCAGTAGATATTGGGCATATTTTCTCAGTGAGGGTGGTTCAAAACATTGAAATGTTTGGGCCCAATTGCATAAAATTGGCCAGCTCCAGATGCTGAACGGAATATTTACAGGTAGCTTACAGATCAGGGTAGGGTTAACAGAAAATCCAACTGCTACGCTGCAGAGCAGAGCCACAAATTGGAAGAAAAGTTGGGAGATGATCTTGGGGGAGGTAATTATGAAGCAGCCAGCATTAGGTAGGAAGAGAGTTGGGGGCAGAGAGGACCACCTGACGTGTCTGTGAATATCTCACAGCTGTACCTTTTAAGGAACGTTCATTAGATCATTGTATGTCTGGTGATAATGCCTGGGGCACACTCTGCCATTGGCACCTGGCAACTGAGTTGGGTCCTATGTCGCAGGAGCCTGATTTGCATACCTTAATGAAATGTCCACTGAGGCAGTCATTTCAGTTCCACCCATTCTCAGAATTCTACATTACTGAGGGAGGCAAGAGATGAAATCGCTGGGCCTCTGACAGAAATCTTTGTGTCCTCATTGGCCACAGGCGAGATCCCAGAGGATTGGCGGGTAGCCAATGTTGTACTGTTATTTAAGAAGGGTTGCAAGGATAATCCGGGAAGTTATAGGCCAGCGAGCTTCACGTCAGTAATAGTGAAATTGTTGGAAAAGATTCGGAGAGCTAGGATCTATGCACATTTGGAAGTGAATGGTCTTATTAGCGACAGACAGCATGGTTTTGTACGAGGGAGGTCATGTCTCACAAATGTGATTGAAGTTTTTGAGGTGGTGACAAAAATGATTGACGAGGGAAGGGCTGTGGACTATAGTAAAACATTTGATAAGGTCCCTCATGGCAGGCTGGTGCAAAAGATTAGATCACATTGGGTCAGGGGTGAACTAACTGGATGGACCCAGAACTGGCTTGGCCATAGAAGACAGAGGGCAGCAGTGGAAGGGTGTTTTTCAGAATGAAGGTCTGTAACTAGTGGTGTTCTGCAGGGATCAGTTCTGGGACCTCTGCTCTTTGTCCTTAAAAGTGGCAGCAAAGGTGGAAATGGTGGCAAACAAAGCAGATGGCATGCTTACCTTCATTGAACGGGGTATCGAGTATAAAAGCTTGAAAATTATGTTACAATTATAAATACTGTGTCCAGTTCTGGTCACCACACTACCAGAAGGATGTGGCGGCTTTGGAGAGAGTACAGAAAAGGTTTACCAGGATGTTGCCTGGTATGGAGGGCATTAGCCATGTGGAGAGATTGAATAAACTGGGATTGTTCTCCCGAGAGAGATGGAGGCTAAAGAGCGACCTGATAGAAGTTTATAAAATGATTCGGGGTATAGATAGGGTGAATAGTTGGAGGCTTTTTCCCAGGGTGGAAATGACAATTACAAGGGGACACAGGTTCAAGGTGAGGGGGGAAACTTTCAGTGGAGATGTACGGGGGGGGGGGGGGGGAAAGATTTTTACACAGAGGGTGGTGATGGCCTGGAATGCCAAGTGAGGTGGTTGAGGCAGATACGTTAGTGACCTTTTAAGACCTATCTGGATAGACACATGAACAGACGGGGTATAGAAGGATGCAGGTGGATGGTCTCAATAGGATATGTGATTGGCGCAGGTTTGGAGGGCTGAAGGGCCTGTTCCGGTGCTGTATTGTTCTTTGTTCTATTATCCATTATCCAAGTGGACATAGATAACTGACCCCATGTTGTCTATAGTTGGGACGTTCATTTGATTTCAATCTTTTTCTTCTTGTACACTGAACCTTGTTAATACTCAGATATAGCAACTCATTCCATTTCCACTCTCGCCAGTTTTGATGTGCTAATGTTTGGCGAAAGCTACAAAAGGTTTCTGCTGACATTGCTTTAAAACACTGAAAGTGGATGGTTTACTCACGTAAATAAGCCCAGAGTAATAGCGCTCCCTCAGATTATGCAGCACCGATGCTTCATTCAGGCAAGTTAGCTCCGCCATGTCCTCTACTTTGGAGAACTTTGGGGGATTCATTTTCTGGATGTCATCTTTATTAACTTTAACTTTCTTTCCATTTTCCGCCAATTCCACAGTAACTTCATCTCCCTTTTCCTCCTTGATGCTTGCGGCTTCAAAGCCATTGCGGTCCGAAGGCACCCAAACCAATTTCTTTGCTGACCAGTCAGCCTGGGCTAGTGGATTGTTGAAGGTTTTATCCACAAAGAGAAATGAATCGGCGTCTCCACCCTGGCTGGCAGATTTCTGCGCCATTCTGTCTTAGTAATGACCTGAGGAAAGAATTTGGCACATTATTTTAGGATTTCAAATCTAAGCACAAACTATGTAAAAATAACATGACATTGATTTTGTCTTCACTACCTGAGCTTTAGTCTGGTAAAGCAACTCAAAGATTATAAAATTATTAGGGATATAGATAGGGTGAACAGTTGGAGGCTTTTTCCTTACAAGGGGGCACAGGTTCAAGGTGAGGGGGGAAAGATTCAGTGGAGATGTGAAGGGGAAGTTTTTTAGACAGAGGGTGGTGGTGGCCTGGAATGCACTGCCAAGTGAGGTGGTTGAGGCAGATACGTTAGCGACCTTTTAAGACTTATCTGGATAGACACATGAACAGACGGGGTATAGAAGGATACAGGCGGTTGGTCTAGATAGGATAAGTGATCGGCGCAGGCTTGGAGGGCAGGCTTCTATTTCAGTGCACTGTAGTTGGGGCTACTTCTAGAATTAGTATGTGATCCATACTGAAAGACTCCTGCTCTGATAGTGAGACAACATATTGCTCAAGTGTTTCCATTTAACCTGAAACTTGGCTTACTCCACATCTATCCAATGTCATTGCTGCTCCTCCAATTCTTCCTGATTCTCTCTCCTTTTCTCTTTTGTATCTGAAGGTGATACTTATTCTGCAGTAAGTTCCAACGACCTTCACCAATCACTGTTTGTCGATGTACCATTTGTCAATGTACTCTTGTCGCTTTTTATTTTTTTTTCTATATATACGTACTGTGTACATTCCCCTGGCCTCAGAAAAATACTTTTCCCTGTACATGTGACAATAAAATCAAATCAAATTCAGTACTTTTCTCGAAAGGACTCATCATTATTTGTGGCCCTGGTATGGAGTGTGAATGATTTATTTCATCAAGGCAGTCACTACATCTTGTCAGATTCCTTCCTCTTTAGAATTCATTTGTTTGTGGGATGTGGGCATTGCTGGCTAGGCCAACATTTATTAGCTTCATCTAATTTCCCTCGGGAAGACGGTGGTGAGTCCCCCTCATGAGCCACTGCAGTCTATGTGGTGTAGGTACATCACATTGCTGTTAGACAAGAGTTCATTGGATTGGATTGGATTTGTTTATTGTCATGTGTACCGAGGTACAGCGAAAAGTATTTCTCAACCATAGTGAAGAAACTATGAGGTATTTCGAAGTCTGGATGGTGTGTGGCTTTGAGAGGCAGATGGTGGTGTTCCTGTGTATCTACTGCTCTTGACCTTGGGTGGTAGAGGGCACGGGTTTGGAAGGTACTGTCCAAGGAGGTTTGGAGAGTTGCTACAGTGCATCTGAGAGATGGTGCACTCTGCTGCCACTATGTGTGAAAGAAGAGTAAAATGGTAGATGGGGTGGCAATCAAGCGGGCTGCATTGTCTGCTGTCGTCGAGCCTCTAGAGTATTGTTAGAGCTCCACTAATCCAGATAAGTGGAGAGTATTCTATCACACTCCTGACTTCTGTCTTGCAGGATGGTGGAGACAGCCTTTGGAACGTCAGAGGAGAGTTACTCACTGCCGAATTCCCAGCCTCTGATCTGCTCTTGTAGCCACATCCACACACATTTGCTTCAACAAAATACTCAGGGCAACTGCAGCAACCCACTGCGTCAACATGTTTCAATGTTGCACTAATATAAACCGTCTGGTGTCTTTGGAGAATGAAATTGATAAATCTAATTACTTGAAAATCAATTGCAATGGACTGGGTGCGGATTAACTGCAAATGAGGCAGAGAGGAATTTCCCAGGGATTTTAATTAGCTTTGTACATTTAAAGATGGTGAATTTTTACAGCTGGCAGCGACAGTACTTTTTTGGCAAGGAGGCAATCCAAATAGGTCAAAATCACAGTCAACACATTTGATGACAATGCTTAGTATACTTTCTGAATCAATCATATTTTGTATATATATATCCAATGCCAATCTCAATTCATTGTATATAGTGAGGCAAAAAACACACATTTCATAAAAGAATACACACTTAAAAATATATATACATTTACACAGACAATGTCAAAAACAGTACTGAAGACATATTGCCAAATGCTCTGCAGTTTCAATAAGATTCCAGCTTGGAAATGTGACCCGACCTCTTCAACTTCACCTCAATATTTTGATAAACTAATCCATGATGGGGCCAACAGGCAAGCTTTGGGAGGTAAACACATCCAGATTTCGAAAGACTGTTTGCAAAGAAAGTGCTATCCTTCCAACAGAATTCAGACTTAAAAAAAAAAAATAACTTTGGAGGTATCCAATTAATTTCTTGTCCAACTTTTTAGGGGCGATTTAGGGCGGCCAATCCACCTACCCTGCACATCTTTTTGGGTTGTGGGGGTGAGGCTCACGCAGACATGGGGAGAATGTGCAAACTCCATGCGGACAGTGACCCAGGGTCGGGATTGAATCCGGGTCCTCGGCATCGTGAGGCAGCAGTGCTAACTGTTATGCCGCCCTGCAAAATTCAAACCCGAGAAATGCCATCACCTTGCAGTAGTTGCTATTTTAACTCTTACTTGGACAACACACATTTCAATTTTACCATGTCTAGCAACCCATAACAAAAAAAAAAAACTCAATTCAAATCCCTTAGCATTCTGGGATGGTCTACTGGCTCATGTTCAGCAAGAATGCTTGTTGAATTTCAATGCCAGAACAACTCATGAGCTAACCCACCTTGCCAGGATTCAGAAAAATGTGCATCATCAGACACGGCTCCTTGCAGAGAGCATCTCAAGTAAGCAAACAGCCCAAACCATGTCAGCTTCATTAATTCCAGTTGGTTAATTAAAGATTAGCATTGATTGCCATTGTAAAGTTGGCCATTGCCTAATCTCTTATGAAAATTGGAAATATTAAGGGCCCAGGGAAGAATGGGTGGTGAATTTAAATTGAATTAAATGAATCTGGTCTGTAAAGCAAGTACCATGAACCTACCAGATTGTTAAAAAAAAAGTTTAGCTCATTAATATCCTTTAGGGAGGGAAATCTGCCAGCCTTTCCTGATCTGGACTATGTGACACCAGTCCAAGAGCAATCACTGCCCTCTGAAATGGTTGAGCAAGGCACCCAGTTGTATCCAAATCAAACCAGCTCTTTGAGAAGACCCTCTCTGTTACAGAGGCTCAATAACAATATTTATTTTCACAAGTAGGCTTACATTAACACTGCAATGAAGTTACTGTGGAAATCCCCTCATCACCACATTCCGGCGCCTGTTCGGGTACACAGAGGGAGAGAATTCAGAATGTCCAAATTACCTAACCTAACCAAAAAGGTGGCTCACACCCACATCCTCAAAGTCAGCTCAGGATGGGCAAGAAATGCTGGTCATGTACAGATGTGAACAAATAAAAACATTTTGGGGGTCAGAAACAAAGTTTGCAGGATTAGGTTCAATATTCTTCCTGCCAGCGTGCGGACCATATTTCCAGTGCCTGCTTTAAACTGGTCTAGAAAAGAGCAATCAAGGCTGCACAGGATGCAGAAAAAAAAGTGTCCTGTTAAATGGAATTTGAATACTTTATTTGATTGGTGGTGAGAGACAGTTAGACTGGGATCACTGGTCTCAGGATCCAGGGACAGGGTTCATGGTGAACGAGTGGGTGGGAACAACCAATTTTTCTATGAAAAAGTTAACTATGAAACATTGGAAAAGTTCTCAGGCGGTCTAATTAACTCTCGGGACTTTTAAAAGCTCTGTTTAGCCCTGGCCGCGAGTGATCATCTGAAACATGTATGGGGCCATCATAGAGACAGAGATTGCAAACCTCCCGTTAATATAACGGGAACTAAAATGAAACCCAAACGGATCATGTGTTCTGTTATAACTAACGTGCGTGGGGATAGTCTGGACTTTAAACCTGTTGGGAACATTGCAGGAAGCAGCCAGACTTCAGAATCTTGCTGAATTCGCTCCAACAGCAGAGTGGGAGCCAGGGGTAAAGCGAGCAAACTTCTTGTACACTCGAGTACCCGGAATCTCTGAAAATAGGGAATTATTTCCAGGCCAGCGTTCTGCACACATTGCTCTGACAGTAATCCTCTCTTTGAACACCTTCCGCTCTGGCAGCTTCCATACGTTTGTGACCAACTTTCAAGAAATGTGTTTCGTCTTTTTTTTAAATAAAAGAGGAATCCTTAATAAAGTGGCTGATTAATGAAAACGTCTCCTGGTCGAGCGGGGGGGGGGATTTCTATTTTAGAATTTTTACATTTGCGAGGTGATTACTTTGCAGGGTTGGGTGATTACTTTAAATATTCAAAATTCCGTCATGTGAATGATATAGAATTTAAACCCTATCCTCCACGCACTTTGTTACCATGTATGGTGATGTTGCCCCAAACTAGTGATTACTGAGAAACGTAATGAGAGCGAGTTACAAACAAACCCAGCTGAACTCCTTTTTAGGAAATGCCATAATGAGATGCTGGATATTCACGTCAAACTGGGCAACAAGCGGGATTTTAATCAAATAAGGACAGGCGCTTTGGACACGGTTAACTGTACCTTCCAGATATTTAACAATGTCCTCTAGGTTTGATACATTGCGGTAGCAGCCTGCCCAGGTACAAGGAAGAGGGAAAGCTCTTTACAAACTAACTTCACGGTTCAATTGTTCGGTTCCTACATCATAAAAAGACGCAGACGGGTTGGGTCCAATCACTAATCATTTCCATTTAAACTTATCCTTGAATTGGGGAACTTTGGTGCCAATGGGTCTAAGTACATTGGACAGATTTCTACATAGGCAAATGAGTTATTATAGTTTCGACTCAGTCACAGAATGGCTACAGCGGGGGAAAGAGGCCATTCGGCCCGACCTCTCCGTGCTAGCTCAGTCTGGAATGCCTGTGTTAAAATACCCGGGCATATAGAAGGGCTGGGTGTGGTGCAAAGCTCCTTCATGTCCTGCTTCCTAGAGCTGATGGAGCTCCGCGTTACCTTCTCGGGCAAGGTTAATGACTTCATCCCAGTCTGTACTAGGCAAGAAGTTTTACAACACCGGCATTCTGTACATGGGATACGTGTACAGGTCATAAATGTCCCAACCAGACTCCACAATATGCCTGTTCCTCTTGACACAACATTAAGAGTAGTCACTATAAACATTGCTGTTGATTAATATCCCTTATTAGTAATTGTAACTAGTGATTACTGTAAATGTCATACAGTAACTATACAGATTAACCTAACCACTAATGCTGTAATGATTACTGTACCAGTTACTGACACAATACTGCTGACCACTGCGATTACTGTGCCAGCCATCCCAATTACTGTTGACTAATCACTTAACGCTGTAAACACTACTTTAGCAGCGATCTATAAACACTTTAAACCCACAGCGGGAAACAGAGTTCCGTTTTCTGAATCCTTGCTCAAATGAATTCTGTAACAGGAATGCAACCTCACGTTTTGTCCTGCTTACTTACTGAAGACTGGCTGGAACGGAAAGCTGATCAGGTTCCCAATGTGAATGGACAGCAGCACACACCCCGTCGGAAGCGCCGAGTAAGCGGGAACCCCGCTCCTCACTATTTAAACAGGGCGCCTGGATTAACATGGGGCGGGGTAACTCCTCCCAACTGGGAAAAAAACCTCCCGTCACTTACTGTATCCAACCTGAATAACACATCATATTCTCAACACTTTTACACTCCACCTATACAATTAGTAAATTAGAATTATCTGCCACATTAATTGCTGTTTGATTTCCCACAGAAGGACATTTTGGGGGTATGTCCTGTTTGGCAAAGCATTTCTGTTATTCTTTTCTTGAATTCCGTTCTCAAGGTTCAGACTATCTTTATTCATTTTTCAAACACCAAGCCTTTTTCCCAATAAAATCTCCAGTGAGTGGAAGCAGATCCTTCAATCCCAGTTTCACAACAGCGTCTCCTGCTGCACAGTCTAGCATTCTCCCACTTCCACTTCACTCTGCCCCCAGCCTGCCCCACTTCACTCTGCCCCCAGCCTGCCCCACTTCACTCTGCCCCCAGCCTGCCCCACTTCACTCTGCCCCCAGCCTGCCCCACTTCACTCTGCCCCCAGCCTGCCCCACTTCACTCTGCCCCCAGCCTGCCCCACTTCACTCTGCCCCCAGCCTGCCCCACTTCACTCTGCCCCCCCCAGCCTGCCCCACTTCACTCTGCCCCCCACTTCACTCTGCCCCCCACTTCACTCTGCCCCCCCAGCCTGCCCCACTTCACTCTGCCCCCCCCCCCCCAGCCTGCCCCACTTCACTCTGGCCCCCCCAGCAGCCTGCCCCACTTCACTCTGCCCCCAGCCTGCCCCACTTCACTCTGCCCCAGCCTGCCCCACTTCACTCTGCCCCCCCCAGCCTGCCCCACTTCACTCTGCCCCCCCAGCCTGCCCCACTTCACTCTGCCCCCCCCAGCAGCCTGCCCCACTTCACTCTGCCCCCCCAGCAGCCTGCCCCACTTCACTCTGCCCCCCCAAGCCTGCCCCACTTCACTCTGCCCCCAGCCTGCCCCACTTCACTCTGCCCCCCCCCAGCCTGCCCCACTTCACTCTGCCCCCAGCCTGCCCCACTTCACTCTGCCCCCCAAGCCTGCCCCACTTCACTCTGCCCCCCCCAAGCCTGCCCCACTTCACTCTGCCCCCCCCCAAGCCTGCCCCACTTCACTCTGCCCCCCCCAAGCCTGCCCCACTTCACTCTGCCCCCCCCCAAGCCTGCCCCACTTCACTCTGCCCCCCCCCCCAAGCCTGCCCCACTTCACTCTGCCCCCCCCCCAAGCCTGCCCCACTTCACTCTGCCCCCCCCCCAGCCTGCCCCGGCTGTGTGGGCAGGAACTGGGCTCAGGCCAGGGTACCGTCTCGGCCAACAGCTCACCCTGGGCTGGGTCCAAATCCGGCCTCCACGGGGAATTCCCGGGGACGGAATTGGAAACTCGCCCACCCAGGGGCACAGCATTGAGGGGGTGAGAATCAGGGGCAAGGGCTTAAACATAAGCTAGAAGCATTGGAAGGCGCCTCAATGGAGTGTTGGACAAAGGAAAAGACATTGTTGCTCAGTGTCTCTGTGCTGTTTACTGAATGCCAGCAGGATTAAACCCCAAAAAGGGAATATGGGATATGCTATGGAATTCCGGATATGAACCATTGAGACATCAACGCGATACTAAATATGGTTTAATTGGTTGTCCAACTGTTGACGCGAATACTGCAAACTTATTAGGGGCACTCATCTCCTAATCTGTTCAGATAGTTACCTTGCCCATAAAGGACATATTTACAGTGAATCCAACTGACTTCACCCCGAAGCGATTTCGTGTGTTCATTTTTTGACACCAATCACTTAGAAATATGACCCCCCACCCCAGCCCAGCCCAGCCCTTGAGAGGAGAGGGGTCAGCCTTTCTAAACCTCCCAATACTTCAGTCACAAACTTAAAGCTGGTTACAATTACTTAAATGAATAATCAATTACTGATCAATTATCTCTGCCTGCAGCAAAGCATCGGGTCAAGAACCACTTCCGAGCTGTTCACAGCAGTGCAACTTTCATTAAGTTCTTAAAACCGTTTCTTTAAAATGGACTGTTGCATTAACGCCCATGGATGTGTTGTCTTGTTCTGTAGATTTGTGCACAGTACTTATTTCAAAATATAATCGGAGTTCAGTGTCATTAAACAGTGATTTGAAAGAGGGACCAGTGTCTCTCTCCAAAATACCAGCTGTTCCTCAGATTGATGGTCACATCTTGTTCAGTGGGTTCCTCCTGTGGCCCAGTGGTCACAACTGGTAATCTCCAAACCAATACTCTGGAATCCCACCAAATGGTCAAATGGGAATTCAATTAAAAATGAACCTGGGCAAGGAAAGGTTGTTATCATCAAAGATCTTTGTGCGATCCAGCGATGAGAATGATTTGAACAGAATACAGCAAAATGTTCTTTTTATGGCCGAAATAATTATAACGGGACTGAAACGAGGCAGCTTTGAAGAAGGACACCATCCATTTTCATTTTGGGCCAAATTCTATTTCTCCGCTGCCTTTTGGGGTGATGTATTTTATTTGAATGTCGCCCAGCTTCACCAGTGCTTTCTTACTGTCATTGCATTCCTCACTGCACTGTCTCTCTCTTCCAGATTAAAGCACATTACTTCTAACGGAAATCCTGCCGGGAGGGAACTTTGCTTTTGTTTCTGTGGGATCAGTTCTCTGCTGCCAAGCTGGGAATTTTGACCTTATCCTGAGCGAACTCTGACCTTCCCTACAGTGCAACCCCATTCTGTGCTTCTCCATGGCCAGTGACCTCACCCATCCTTCAGAAATCCTCTGCCACTCTTCACTGGGTTGTGTGGGAGGATTTAAGCACAGAACCACAGAATTTACAGTGCAGGAGGCCATTCGGCCCATCGAGTGTGCACTGGCCCTTGGAAAGAGGACCCCACTTAAGCCCACACCTCCACCCTATCCCCGTAACCCCACTTAACCTTTTTGTACACTAAGGGGAATTTATCTTAGCCAATCCACCAACCCGCACATCTTTGGACTGTGGGAGAAAACCGGAGCACCCGGAGGAAACCCACGCAGTCACAGGGAGAACGTGCAGACTCTGCACCAACAGCGACTCAAACCGGGAATCGAACCTGGGATCCTGGAGCTGTGAAGCAACTGTGATACCATGCTGCTTCTGCAACTTCTGACCTTGTGCTCATCTCCCTGCGGTTATTCTTTCCTTTGTTTAGAGCAGATATTTTTACCTTTAACTCCAACTTTTTGGAGTTCACTGATCGCCACACCTTGGGTCTCACTCCCAGATCCACCAGTACCCATCCTGTCACTACACATCAACACTGGATCCCGAGACTAACCCTGCTAGTTCCTGGTCAACTCTTTGCCAGAACCAAACTTACTCCTACTGCTCTTCAAAGAGCTCCTGGATCTACGTCCTCGCCACATCCCTTACTGAAGGCCGACACTAGTTCACAGTTGTTCCAAATTGTTATCACCTCTGGCCTCTCATCACAGAACCTGACCTTTAACTCCCCATCCTGTTCACAACCAGATCATCTACTGGAAAAATCTGCCATATCCACCTGACATGCTTTAATATAATAATCGCTTATTGTCACAAGTAGGCTTCAATGAAGTTACTGTGAAAAGCCCCAGTCGCCACATTCCGGCGCCTGTTCGGGGAGGCCGGTATGGGATTTGAACCCGCGCTGCTGGCATTCTTCTGCATTACAAGCCAGCTGTTTAGCCCACTGTGCTAAGCCAGCCCCTTTCCTCCCGTGCCCACCCGTGACTGCACTTTGGTTATCGCTCTTAAGTCCTGCCTTGGGACCTCAGGCTCTTCCTTCTTTCCTGTCATCCAGCCAAATCCCTATCGCAAACAATCACTCAGTGGGTCTGACAGCATCTGTAAGTAGAGGAAGCAGGGATAACACTGAGAGTCCGTGTGATAGAGAAACACATTAGATATTAAACTGTAGGGAGGCATGTGGCACAGGGGTTAGCTCTGCTGCCTCACAGCACTGAGGACCCGGGTTCAAAACCTGGCCCTGGGTCACTGTCCGTGTGGAGTTTGCACATTCTCTCCATGGGTTTCACCCCCGCAACACAAAAAGATGTGCAGGTTAGGTGGATTGACCACGCTAAATTGCCCCTTAATTGGAAAAAAAATAATTGGGTACTCTAAATTTATTTTTAAAATATTAAACTGTAGCTGGGAGAGACTGTAATAAGATGTGGAAACTTAAAGAACACAGGACAGATGACACTACTTCTCCACCTCTAAGAAATAACAAACTTGCACTTTGAGTTCATAGAACAAATAAAACTACCACGTTCCAGTCACTGGTCTGAACTTGAACCCTCTGGAATAAGCACAAACTAATCCTATATGCTTCCTCCCAAGACCCATCAAGGCACTCCTCTGGGCAGCAACCCCAGTTCATGTAAGGTGGAAGATGGGGGATGCCAACCTAGAGAACTTTGGCAGAGGCAGGAAAGGAGGGTAAAGATGCACAAGAGCTTCAGCAACAGATGCAGAGGCCGCCACAGAAGTGAGTTGTGAAGGTGGAGTAAACAGCTTTTCTGATGGAGAGATTACGGGATCAAAACTTATTCAGGTTCAAATAAGGTGGTGGCCACACAGACCGCTTCAGCCGGGACAAGAGACTGAATTGGTAGCATAGGCAAGGAATTTTGCTGAGGCAGAAAATAATATCGTCAGTCCTATAATTATTTAACTTGAGAAAACTGCGGTTCAGTCAAGACTGGATATCTGCTCTATGAGCAGATGGATGAGAGTTAATCAAGAGGTAAGAGAACAGGAAGTTTGTGGTTTACTATTAAATCTTGGAGAGAGATTGAGACTGAAGAGGAAGGATGGAACACAATGTCGCAGTCACATGGGATATCGTTTGACTTTGGTTATGAAAATGTTGGTTCTCTGGAGGGGCTGACTCCTTGATTAGTGAGATTCAAACTTGGAACTGCCGAGAAAACAGGCAACAAGCTCAAGTGCTTAAGGAGAAAAAGTGTTTGGAGGTAGACGTAAGGATAGAGTTGTTTTGTTTGTGGAAGGTAGTATGACTAATTTTGAAAAGGACAGGTATAGACCCTGAAGATTTGCAATGTCAGGTAGCACGGAGCTGGAGGTTGTTCAATTTGGTGAGAATAGGGGAAGCAGGTGGATCTCATGCATAGTTGAGTTCAGGGAAGTTATGAGAGAAGGGCAACTAAATATGTGGGATCAGGGCTAGGGTGGATCCACAGAGGCGGCCAAACAGAATGGTTTCAATCCTGGAGAAAAGAACTCATGAGACTTTCAACCCATTGCTCGGCACAACATCGAGGGCTGAAGGGCCTGTTCTGTGCTGTACTGTTCTATTTGTTGAATCAGTGCAGAAGGAGCGACGGAGAGAAGGAGACTGTGCACAATTAAGATAAAAAGTTGGGATTTTCTTTGCTCCTCAGTAATGGATGTTGGCAGAAGATAGTTTAAAACATTTACTTTTTTGTTAGATGCTGCAAAATTAAACATCCTACAAAATTACTTAATTCAGTTAGAATTATGTTCTTTTCAGTACCTAGGCATTCAGGTGGCGCGGGAATGGGAACGGCTACACAAGTTAAATTTGGCCCGATTAGTAGACCAAATGAAGGACGATTTCTGAAGGTGGGACGCGCTCCCGTTGTCACAAGCTGGGAGGGTGCAGACAGTGAAAATGACGGTCCTCCCGAGATTCCTGTTTGTGTTTCAGTCTCCCCATCTTTATTCCACGGTCCTTCTTTAAACGGGTCAATAAGATGATCACTGGTTTTGTATGGGTGGGTAAGACTCCGCGAGTAAAAAAGGCGATGCTCGAGCGGAGCCGGGGGAGGGCGCGCTGGCACTCCCGAACTTTAGTAATTATTACTGGGCGGCGAATATAGCCATAATTAGGAAGTGGGTGGTGGGTCGGTGTGGAGGCGGCATCATGCAAGGGCACTAGTTTGGGGGCATTGGTAACGGCCCCTCTCCCATTCCCGCTGGCACGGTACTCCACCAGCCCCGTGCTGGTGGCGGCCCTGGGAGTCTGGGGGCAATGGAGGAGACATGTGGGAGCGGAGGGAGCATCAGCCTGGTCTCCAATCTGTAATAATCACCGGTTTGCCCCGGGAAGGCTGGATGGAGGGTTCCGGAAATGGCAGAGAGCATGGATCGAGAGGGTGGGAGATATGTTTATAGAGGAGAGCTTTTCTAGCCTGAGGGAGCTGGAGGTGAAATTTGGATTGGCGAGGGGAAATTAGTTTAGGTACCTGCAGGTGCTGGACTTCCTACACAGGCAGGTCTCAACCTTCCCGCTCCTACCACCAAGGGGGATACAGGACAAGGTAGTTTCCAGAATGTGCGGTGGGAGAAGGGAGGGTTTCTGACATTTACAAGGAGCTTATGGAGTCAGAGGTGACGCAGTCCGAGGAGTTGAAACGCAAGTGGGAAGAGGAGTTAGGAGGAGATAGAGGATGGTAACTGGGCGGACGCATTGAGTAGAGTCAACACGTCCACATCATGTGCCAGGCTCAGCCTGATACAGTTCAAGGTCTTTCCCGGGCTCACATCACAGTGGCCCGGATGAGCAGGTTCTTTGGGGTAGAAGGTAGGTGCGCAAGGTGTGCGAGAGGGTCAGCGAACCATGTCCATATGTTCTGGGCATGCCCGAAGCTTAGGGCATTCTGGCAGGGGTTTGCGGATGTCATGTCCAAAGTGTTGAAAACAAGGGTGGCACCGAGTCCAGAGGTGGCGATTTTCGGAGTGTCGGAAGACCCGGGAATCCAGGAGGAGAAAGAGGCAGATGTTCTAGCCTTTGCTTCCCTGGTAGCCCGGAGACAGATACTATTGGCTTGGAGGGACCCGAAGATGGAGACCTGGCTAACTGACATGGTGAGCTTTCTCTGGAGAAAATCAAGTTTGCCTTGAGAGGGTCAATGTAAGGGTTCGCCCGGATGTGGCAGCCGTTTGTTGACTTCTTTGGGGAAAATTAACTGTCAGCAGAAGGAGGCGGGGTTGAGCTTAGTTTAGAGTAGGGGATTAGTAAAGGTGGGACCTGTAAGGGAGGAAGACAGTTTTTGCACTATGTTTATATTTTCATGTACATTGTTTATTCTGTTGTTGTCATAAAACCATAAATACCTCAATAAAATGTTTATTTAAAAAAAGAATTATGTTATTGGGGCGGCACGGTGGCGCAGTGGTTACTACTGCTGTCTCACGGCACCAAGAACTCATGTTTGATCCCGGCCCGGGTCACTGTCCGTGTGGAGTTTGCATCTTCTCCCTGTGTTTGCGTTGGTCTCACCCCCACAACTCAAAGATGTGCAGTGTACGTGGGTTGGCCACACGAAATTGCCCCTTAATTGGAAATTGACATAGCATAATCCAAATCATTGCACAAGATAGAAAACAGCTTTTAACCCATTTTAATGGAGTTAAATAAGTTGAATAGTCATTTCAAAAGTAAAAGTTCGGTCAATGTCTTTGAACAGTAGCTTTGCACATAACTGAAATACTTTTGAAACACAGCACAAATTTCTTGAGTGCCGTTTACCATTACAGTGTCTGTAAGGATGTAAGAGGCAAATGTTAACCAGAGGGTAGGTCGAACAACATACTCTGCCAAAATGAACATCTAAGCAGCAGAATCGACACAAAGTTTGGCTGAAGCTTTGCAGCTTTATCCATTTGGAACCAGATATCCAATCTAATAAAAGCTGGCCAATGCTGTGCATTCTGCATTAGTGTTCCTAGATTTTGCTAGTAAACCACCTCAGCAGGAATTTGGATATATATTAAATATACTGAGCTTCATATGGCTAGAGTTCAGCGGACTACTATAAGTGCTATAGATCTGTGCCACATCACAAAATAAATGATACTCTTGTCCCAGAGACCAAGGAAACTTTAATCACTAATTGTTATACAAGACGCTCCATTAGGAGACGGATATCAGATTAACCTTTCATGCTTAATAGACATCTTCCACAAGAATCTGCATTTTATAGCATGTTAAATGTAGCCTTCAGGCCCGCTGATACCCAGATCTGCCCTTCTGTCAGCTATTGAATAGCGTAGAAAATCTGTTTGAAAAGGGAGTTAACATAAAGCAATATTGAAACAGCGTTGACAAAATCAAATTTATTATGTACAAAACATGGTACAATAAATATGGATATAAAAATATAACAAAAGACAAAAAATTTCAAATAATAGTTTCATTGTGTGTTGTGGAGTTGAAGGCATCAATGCATGTCCAACATGTTTAACAGTCCTAATGATATATGTGGGCTCACTGATGATAGCCCCAAAGGTTGGCCAGCTTTACAACAATAACCTCATTTAAAAAGACAAATAAAGATCTAAACATTGAGAAAAACAAGACTGCTGCTCCTGGATGCCAATATTTAATATTTAAATTCAGAAGATAACTTGGCCAATATCACCTGTTACTGTTACAACTAAATTGTATGTACAGTTTTTATTAGAGGAAAATAAACAGGAGCAAACTAATTGATGATAAAACAATGCAGCCTTAGACAACAGGAATGACAGGCATATCAAACATTTGGGTCAAGTATCATTTAATGCATCTGCTTGCAGTACGAGAGGTAGCAATACAAATGTTCATGCTGTTCCACAGCGCTCTGATGCCATTCTCGTTATCACTAATTAATTAACATTCAGAACTTCCAAATAAAGCTACATATGTCAATTTTCAGAAGAAAGAAAATTTGAGACGGTGGTGCAGTGGTTAGCGCTGCTGCCTCACGGCGCCGAGGACTCGGGTTCAATCCCGGCCCCGGGTCACTGTCCGTGTGGAGTTTGCACATTCTCCCCGTAACTGTGTGGGTCTTACCCCTACAACCCAAAGGTGTGCAGGGTAGGTGAATTGGCCATGCTAAATTGCGCCTTAATTGGAAAAAATAATTAGGTAATCTAAATTTATTTTTTAAAAAGAAATAAAATTTGAACAGGGAACAAGAGCCTCAAATTACTTTGTAGGGTGTTACTGGAACAGTTACCTTTCCAGCTAACCAAACCGCAAGGTGTTGCATAACATATGAGTAAAGGATAGTCAACTGTAATCAATGTCCACCTCTCAGAACAAAGTGATCTTCAAAGCTTCTTCCAGCTAATCGGCCAGATTCAGGCAAGTCATCTGAAAGCAAATAAAATCTACGCTTAACAACATTGAAAAAGGAACAACAATATAGTTAGGGACAGGAGTGACAAGATAAAACTAATAAGTCTTACAACACCAGGTTAAAGTCCAACAGGTTTGTTTCGAATCACTAGCTTTCAGAGCACTGCTCCTTCCTGAAATTTGTGCTGTGTTTCAAAAGTATTTCAGTTAGGTGTAAAGTTACTGTTCAAAGACATTGACAGTACTTTTACTTTTGAAATGACTATTCAACTTATTTAATGCCATTAAAATAGTTGAAAAGCTGTTTTCGATTTTGTGTAATGATTTGGATCATGCTATGTCAATTTCTTCATAGAATGTTTGTTTTTATTAAGGACATATTTTATATAAATTTAGAGTACCCAATTATTTTGTTTCCAATTAAGGGGCAATTTCACTTGAGGAAGGAGCAGTGCTCCGAAAGCTAGTGATTCGAAACAAACCTGTTGGACTTTAACCTGGTGTTGTTAGACTTCTTACTGTGATCACCCAAGTCCAACGCCGGCATCTCCACATCAAGATAAAAATAGTAATCAAAAAAGTGTTGCAGGTGTTGCAATTTTAAACTATGACAGATATAATTACTGATGGGCACTTTGAACCATAGAATTTACAGTGCAGGAGACCATTCGGCCCATCGAGTCTGCACCAGCCCTTGGAAAGAGCTCCTACCCAAGCCCACACCTCCACCCTATCCCTGTAAGCCAGCAACCCCACCTAACCTTTTTGAACACTAAGGGCAATTTATCATGGCCAATCTACCTAACCTGCACACCTTTGGACTGTGGGAGGAAACCGTAGCACCCGGAGTAAACCCACGCAGACACGGGGAGAACGTGCAGACTCCGCACAGTGACCCAATCCGGGAATCGAACCTGGGACCCTGGAGCTGTGAAGCAACTGTGCTAACCACTGTGCTGCCGTGTTGCCCATATTGCAACGCATTAATAAGAAACAGAAAATTGATTTGAGAAATACATTTTAGAACGGTTCTTTGGTTAAAAATATTCAAGTGTGTGTTTTTGTTGTATTATCTTAAATATATGTTCCAGAACAAAACGGGATCTTGCCGAGTTTCAGAATTAAGTCACATAGCATTGAAATTGTGCGCTACGCAACACATTTCCAGTTCATTTTCAAATTGTCTACCTGGGCTTCGTTTATCGTTTGGTTGCTTTAAGGTCATTTTCTTTATATTAGGCATAGTTGCACCTTTAATCAGAGATTTAACTCCATCTTCTTTGCTCTCATTTACAAAGTGAGCTAGGATTCCATACAGTAGAGGCCTTTAAGCAGAAAAATAAATAAACACAGGTCAAAATTTAGTTTAGTAGTGATTAACTACATTTGTAACATAACCACCTTTAAATTAGTGATTAAAACAATCAGACCGACTGTGCCACAATACAGATTTCAATGCAGTCAGATATAGCATTCATCACAAAATTGGCCCTCCGTATCTACAAAGTACTCTACCTTTCTGAAACATTTTGTATAAGCTTTCAGAAGTTTGAGCAGTATTTCAAGTCAACAAATCTTAGGGGATTGAATGGTTACTTGATGTCCTTTACCACGTAATGTTTCTGCATCCAGGTTAGTAGAGGAGATTGACAGGTTTTTGAACAGATTTATAGTTAACTCCTCTGGTCAATATTTTGAGAAAAGGTTCATTTAAATGTACACCTAATGCTGACATGTATTCATCTCATAATTACAGTTTATAAATTGCATCAATAAATTCCACGCAGCAAAATAAATTTATCAAGAAAATTATTGAAGTAACGTTTTTTGGGGGGGTGGGGGCACCTCACCAGTTTTATTTAATTAATTAATTTTTAAAATTTAGAGTACCCAATTCCTTTTTTCCAATTAAGGGGCAATTTAGCGAGGCCAATCCACCTAGCCTGCACATCTTTGGGTTGTGGGGGCAAAACCAACGCAAACACGGGGAGAATGTGCAAACTCCACACGGACAATGACCCAGAGCTGGGATCGAACCTGGGACCTCGGAGCCGTGAGGCTACAGGACTAACCCACTGCGCCACAGTGCTGCCCACTTCACCAGTTTTAAAGCATCCATTCATTCATCCCTTTGTTCAGATACTAACATTGAGATCACAGTAAAGAGTTATATGTTTAATAATATTTGGACACTGGTAGAAATTAAAACCAAAAACTAAAGCATACAACCCATTGTAAAAATGTTATTTTAGTAAAACAATAAAAATAAGGATTTGCTTACACAGTTTTTGTGCTTGAATCTTCAATTACATTCAGCTCGTTCACTAGAAACTGTCTGTCTAAGGGTATCTCAGGTTGGCCAGCTTCTGTGTGGAAAAGGTTACTGTGAAACCTCTGTAATGATCATATTTATTGCAATTGCTCCTCTAGACAGAAGCATAAGCTACTTTATGCAACTTTGAGCAAATACGGGTTCTGTATATGCTCTGTAATTGAAACCAATCTTATTTAAAACTTACTAAAATTGATTATAGCTAAAAAGCATTACACAGATGATGTAATTGGGTCATAATTTATTAATATTCTACAAAATGTTTTTCTTTTACAAGTTATGAGAGTGAAGAACTTTTTTTGCTGCAAACGTTACTTAAACCAATGGTGAAACTCAAATTTTAGACTGAGTCAAAGGCCACAGAATTAAAAAAGGCCCCAAAATGTTGGGGAGGATTGACCTGTGCATATTGCTTCTGATGCAGGCACCACAAAACTTGTGCAGTTTATGTCTTCTGGGCTTAAGTTGCATGAGGTTGTTGTCCTAAGGCTATCTGCAGTCAACCATGCTTATAGCTACTGGTGTAGCACTGGGTAGGAGCACTAGGACAGGCAAAGACACACAGAAGACAGACACCAAAAGAATGTACAAGAGCGATTAGTTGACTTTTGTATGGAATACTAGATTATTTGATTGATAAAGTTGTTTGGGATGTATGTTTTGTGGTGACTTTTATTTCAACATTGTGGCCACGGAATTCAAAAAGGCCCAAAAATGCTATAATATAGTCAGGATCAGAGGGAAGGCAAGGTGAAGGATCATTGCTGAATGGGGAATTGAGGTTGTATTCACTGGCCAGATAAGCCCAGCACACAGAGCACCTTTCGAGCCAGACTGTGTTAGATGCCTCCTCAGCTGCTCACCGTATACCTGGTGATAAGGGCACACCTTTATGACGAGAAGGTTCCGAAAGATACAGATGACAATATTCTGGAGAGTACTGCAGGGAAGCATAGTTTAAGCATCCTAATGGTCTGCTCGCTGTCATTTTGTGTGACAACATCGCTCTTGTTATACGCATACTGTGCACATGCGGGTTGTGTACCGAAGTCATGAGCCAGATGTTTGGTGGATTCCTCTTGTTGCCCATTAGTCATTGCCCATTAGAGCAGTTGATGTGGTGTATATGGATTTCAGTAAAGCGTTTGATAAGGTTCCCCACGGTCGTCTATTGCAGAAAATACGGAGGCTGGGGATTGAGGGTGATTTAGAGATGTGGATCAGAAATTGGCTAGTTGAAAGAAGACAGAGGGTGGTGGTTGATGGCAAATGTTCAGAATGGAGTTCAGTCACGAGTGGCGTACCACAAGGATCTGTTCTGGGGCCGTTGCTGTTTGTCATTTTTATAAATGACCTAGAGGAGGGCACAGAAGGTTGGGTGAGTAAATTTGCAGATGACACTAAAGTCGGTGGAGTTGTAGACAGTGTGGAAGGATGTTGCAGGTTACAGAGGGACATAGATAAGCTGCAGAGCTGGGCTGAGAGGTGGCAAATGGAGTTTAATGTGGAGAAGTGTGAGGTGATTCACTTTGGAAAGAATAACAGGAATGCGGAATATTTGGCTAATGGTAAAATTCTTAGCAGTGTGGATGAGCAGAGGGATCTCGGTGTCCATGTACATAGATCCCTGAAAGTTGCCACCCAGGTTGATAGGGTTGTGAAGAAGGCCTATGGTGTGTTGGCCTTTATTGGTAGAGGGATTGAGTTCCGGAGCCATGAGGTCATGTTGCAGCTGTACAAAACTCTGGTACGGCCGCATTTGGAATATTGTGTACAGTTCTGGTCGCCTCATTATAGGAAGGACGTGGAAGCTTTGGAACGGGTGCAGAGGAGATTTACCAGGATGTTGCCTGGTATGGAGGGAAAATCTTATGAGGAAAGGCTGATGGACTTGAGGTTGTTTTCGTTAGAGAGAAGAAGGTTAAGAGGTGACTTAATAGAGGCATACAAGATGATCAGAAGGTTAGATAGGGTGGACAGTGAGAGCCTTCTCCCGCGGATGGAGGTGGCTAGCACGAGGGGACATAGCCTTAAATTGAGGGGTAATAGATATAGGACAGACGTCAGAGGTAGGTTTTTTACGCAAAGAGTGGTGAGGCCGTGGAATGCTCTACCTGCAACAGTAGTGAACTCGCCAACATTGAGGGCATTTAAAAGTTTATTGGATAAGCATATGGATGATAATGGCATAGTGTAGGTTAGATGGCCTTTAGTTTTTGACTTCCCATGTCGGTGCAACATCGTGGGCCAAAGGGCCTGTACTGCGCTGTATCGTTCTATGTTCATCCTCTGGTTTCTCGTGATGCCTCAAATCCTCATGATGCAGCAGACGGATGCATAAAAAAGGTGCGATTGCTAGCAGGATAATGGGGACTGATCTGCATGATGCTAAGCATGGCCACACATCAGTTGAACATTGTGGGAGCGAACAGTTTACAGTTCTGATACATCTCTGAATTTGCAGTTGGCAGTGGCAAAGCGACTTGTGTAAAGTCAATGTCTCCTTGCAGCATGAGGAAGCCACATGTTCACTCCACCTGCTTTTCTCTACAGAGAATGGAATGTACACTCTTCACTACATAGAGCGCCAGTGACCTCTGTTATACAATGCTGAATGACAAACTGCAAGCTGTTGGAGATGCCACTTGCTCTAGTCTGGAAGAAACCAACATGAAGTTCAAGGCCACAGTCATCTTTACAGATACTGGCAACGTCACACATCATGCTGAGGCTGCAGGTCTGCCTGGAAAGGTGTCATGATTTCTGTGGGCACCTCCATGGTAAAACAGAGATGCAACATTCACTGTTCCTCAATGAGGTGGAGATGAGAGAATTGCTCCCTGAAGTCCCTGGGTAGATAAGGTCCATTCTCTTGTGGAGACCCCTTCTTTTTCCAAACAGCTCATCTTCATCAACTCATTTTTTCAGTCATTCTGCAATGGGGATAGATTCTAAAGACCCCATGACTGGGCAGTGGTGAGAGCAGACCCAAGATCTTCACCATGTGTCACATCACGTTCTGTAGACTTCAACAACTTTAAAGAGCAGTACAAAACTCTAAACACATCTAAATCACCATTTATTTATTACTTATTTAACAGATAGTTGAAATCAATCAGCAAATAATCTGAAAGTGCTTGATAAACTTCAGTAGTGTTCAGGGGAAATCCCTCCTGGTGCTTAATGCATGTTCAGCTGTGGGAGTTCAAGAGGAGGTTATGGTTGGGGCATTCGGGTCAGAAATGGCACAGCTAAGGATCAAACGGGGTTCGTGAAAGGTAGGCAGCTGGCGGCCAATCTGAGGAGATTGCTCAATGTGATAATGATGCCCCCGGCGGGTAGAGAGGTGGAGGTAGCGGTGGCAATGGACGCCGAGAAGGCCTTTGACCGGGTGGAGTGGGACTATCTATGGGAGGTGCTCGGACGGTTTGGGTTCGGGGAGGGATTGGTGGATTGGATCAAATTATTATATCAGGCCCCGAGGGCCAGCGTCAGGACCAACAGAGAAGTGTCGGAGTACTTTAGGTTGTACCGAGGGACCAGGCAGGGCTGCCCGCTCTCCCCGCTGCTGTTTGCGCTGGCCATAGAGCCGCTGGCGATTGCGCTGAGAGCCGCAGAGGGTTGGAAGGGGATGGTGAGGGGCGGGGTTGAACACAGGGTTTCTCTTTATGCAGACGACCTGCTCCTGTACGTGTCGGACCCAGTGGCCGGGATGGGAACTATACTGGGAATGCTGAGGGAGTTCGGCCAGTTCTCAGGATACAAATTAAATACGGTCAAGAGTGAAATGTTTGTGGTCCAGGCAAGGGGCCAGGAGAACAGATTGAGAGGGCTACCGTTTAGGCTAGTTGAGGAAAATTTCCGGTATTTGGGAATCCAGGTGGCACGAGACTGGGGCAGGCTGCATAAGTTAAATTTGGCCAGGGTGGTGGAGCAAATGAAGGGAGAGTTTCGGAGATGGGATGCACTCCCGCTGTCGCTGGCAGGGAGGGTGCAGACTGTAAAGATGACAATCCTCCCTCGATTTTTGTTTATTTTTCAGTGCCTCCCGATCTTTATCCCACAGTCCTTCTTCAAAAGAGTTAACGGGCAGATCATGAGCTTTGTCTGGGCGGGAAAGTTTCCGCGGGTGAAGAAGGCGATGTTGGAGAGGAACCGCAGCGAGGGAGGGCTGGCTTCCTCTAGTCTGGTCAATTATTACTGGGCGGCCAACATCGCTATGATAAGGAAGTGGATGGTGGGTACGGGGTCTATTTGGGAGCGGGTGGAGGCGGCTTCGTGCAGGGGCTCCAGTTTGGAAGCCCTGGTCACGGCTCCTCTACCGCTGCCGCCGGCCAAGTACACCACCAGCCCGGTAGTGGTGGCGACCCTGCGGATATGGGGCCAGTGGAGGAGGCATGTGGGGGAGATGGCGTCTGTCTGGGCGCCAATCTGCGACAACCATCGGTTTGCCCCCGGCAGTATGGATGGGGGGTTCTGAATATGGGGGCGAGCAGGGGCGGGAAGGGTGGGTGATATGTTCCTGGAAGGGAGCTTCTCGAGTTTGAGGAGCTTGGAGGAGAAATTTGGGTTGGTAAGGGGAAATGATTTTAGATACTTACAGTTGCGGGACTTTGTTCGTAGACAGGTCCCATCTTTCCCGCGCCTCCTGCCAATGGGGATCCTCGACAGAATAGTCTCTAGGAGGGAAGAAGGGGAGGGCAGAGTCTCGGGTATATATAAGGTGCTCATGAGGGAGGAAGGGTCCCAGACAGAGGAACTGAAACTTAAATGGGAGGAGGAGATAGGCGGGGAAATGGAGGATGGGCTGTGGGCAGAGGCCCTGAGTAGAGTAAACTCGACCGCGACATGTGCTAGGCTCGGGCTGATCCAATTTAAGGTCGTTCACCGGGCCCATATGATGGTGGCTCGGATGAGCAAATTTTTCGGGATAGAGGACAAATGCGCTAGGTGCGCGGGAGGACCAGCGAACCATGTTCACATGTTTTGGGCATGCCCTGAGCTGAGGGGGTACTGGGAGGGATTTGCGGGGGTCATGTCCCAGGTGCTAAAAACAAGGGTGGTGATGTGTCCAGTGGTGGCTTGCGGACATGTCGAGTTTCCTGGGGATGGAAAAAATTAAGTTCGCCATGAGGGGATCTGTGCAGGGGTTCACCCGGAGGTGGCAACCATTTATTGACTTCTTTGCGGGAGAGTGAGCGTCAGCAGGGGGGTGGGGGGGAAGGGGGTGGGGGGAGGGGGGGGGGGTAGAGTAGAGTAGGAGGGAAAATATGGCGGGTAGTACCGGTGGGAGGGGAGCGGGCTTGTGCAATATGTTACGATGGAAGTATTGAAAGTACGTGGATGTTTGCACATTTTTGCCTTTTTTGCTTCCTTTCTGATGATGTCTGTAACTGTTTATAAAGCCAAAAACTACCTCAATAAAATTGTTTATTAAAAAAAAAGAAATGGCACAGCTAGAGTCATGTCAGGATCTGTTTAATCTGCATAAATGCAGCACATGCTCCCAGCGCCTTCACTAATTTGAATTGGATTGGATTGGATTTGTTTATTGTCACGTGTACCGAGGTACAGTGAAAAGTATTTTTCTGCGAGCAGCTCAACAGATCATTAAGTACATGGGAAGAAAAGGGAATAAAAGAAAATACATAATAGGGCAACACAAGATATACAATGTAACTACATAAGCACTGGCATCGAATGAAGCATACAGGGTGTAGTGTTAATGAGGTCAGTCCGTAAGAGGGTCATTTAAGAGTCTGGTGACAGTGGGGAAGAAGCTGTTTTTGAGTCTGTTCGTGCGTGTTCTCAGACTTCTGTATCTCCTGCCCGATGGAAGAAGTTGGAAGAGTGAGTAAGCCGGGTGGGAGGGATCTTTGATTATGCTGCCCGCTTTCCCCAGGCAGCGAGAGGTGTAGATGGATGGGAGGCAGGTTCGTGTGATGGGCTGGGCAGTATTCACGACTCTCTGAAGTTTCTTGCTGTCTTGGGCAGAGCAGTTGCCATACCAGGCTGTGATGCAGCCCGATAGGATGCTTTCTATGGTGCATCTGTAAAAGTTGGTAAGGGTTAATGTGGACATGCTGAATTTCCTTAGTTTCCTGAGGAAGTATAGGCGCTGTTGTGCTTTCTTGGTGGTAGCGTCGACATGGGTGGACCAGGACAGATTTTTGGAGATGTGCACCCCTAGGAATTTGAAACTGCTAACCATCTCCACCTCGGCCCCGTTGATGCTGACATGGGTGTGTACAGTACTTTGCTTCCTGAAGTCAATGACCAGCTCTTTAGTTTTGCTGGCATTGAGGGAGATTGTTGTCGCTACACCACTCCACTCGGTTCTCTATCTCCCTCCTGTATTCTGACTCGTCGTTATTCGAGATCCGGCCCACTATGGTCGTATCGTCAGCAAACTTGTAGATGGAGTTGGAACCAAGTTTTGCCACACAGTCGTGTGTGTACAGGGAGTAGAGTAGGGGGCTAAGTACGCAGCCTTGCGGGGCCCCGGTATTGAGGACTATTGTGGAGGAGGTGTTGTTGTTCATTCTTACTGACTGTGGTCTGTTGGTCAGAAAATCGAGGATCCACTGCTCAGCCAGCACATGTGTAGATATCATCTGGATCTGAAATGGCACCTATCGTGCCAAAAGTACTACACAACAAAATTTTGCAGCAAAAAATTAGGTGCAAGTGACATTTAAGAAGGGAAGAAAAGGGCAAAAAACATTCTTGAAGTGGTAACCCGACCACCAAACTGCAGTGGGAATAGCATTACACAGGAAATCAGAGATGCATGTGTTAAAGGATCATCTGTGATTATGGATGACTTTAATTTGCATATAGACTGGGGGAGTCAAATAGGTACAATAGAGTACAAATAGGTACAATAGTGGAAGGATTTCTGGAGTGGATGGTTTTATGGACCAATACGTTGAGGAACCAAGAAGGAACAGGCCATCTTGGACTGGGTGCTGTGCAATAAGAAAGGATCAGTTGGCAATCTAGGTGTGAGAGAACCCTTGAGGATGGGTGACCGTAATATGAGAATTCTTTACCAAGGTGGATAGTGAGGTACTTGATTCTGTGCCCAGGGTCCTGAACCTCAATAAAGCTAATTATGATGGTATGAGGCAAGAGCTGGCTATGCTGGACTGGGAAACATTATTGAAAGAAAGGACAGTGGACAGGCATTACGGAATGAATAGATAAACTCCAAAAGTTGCTTGGCGCAAGAGTAGAAAGGGAACTGTGGCCAAACCATGGCTTACAAGGGAAATTAGCAATAGTATTAGATTCAAAGAAGAAACATACAAATTAGCAAGAAAAAGAAATAGAACAGTTTAAAATTCAACAAAGGCAGGCCAAGGGATTGATTAAGAAGGGGAAAATAAAATATGAAAGTAAGCTAGCGGGGGAACATAAAAACTGACTAAATGTTTCTCTAGGTATGTAAACAGAAGAAAATTGATAAAAACGAATGTAGGCCCTTTACAGTCAGAAACAGAGGAATTCTTAACAGGGAACAAAGAAATGGACGGAGGAACTAAATTCATATTTTGTCTCTGTATTCACAAAGGAAGACATGAATAATGTCTTGAATAATACAGGGGCTGGTTTAGCTCAGTGGGCTAGACAGCTGGTTTGTGATGCCGAACAAGGCCAGCAGCGCGGCTTCAATTCCTGTACCAGCTGAGAATTCTGAATTCTCCCTCTGGGTACCCGAACAGGCGCCGGAATGTGGCGACTAGGGGCTTTTCACAGTAACTTCGTTGCAGTGTCAATGTAAGCCTACTTGTGTCAATAAAGATTATTTATTTATGTATTAGAAGTTCTGAAAAACACAAGTTTGAGAGAGAAGCTGAAGGAAATTAGTATTAAAGAAATAGTTTTGGGGAAATTAAAGGGATTGAAGGAGAATAGATCTCCAGGGCCTGATAATCTTCATCCCAGAGTATTTAAGGATGTGGTTTATTTAGACTTTCAGAGATCTTTCAACAGGGTCTCACAGAGCAGATTACTATGTAAAGTTAAAATGAATGGTATTACGGGTAGTATCTGGAGATGGATAGAAATCTGGTTAGCAGGCAGAAGCAAAGAGTTTGGAATATTTGGGTCTTTATCTGATTGGCAGACAGTGACTAGTGGGGTACCGCATGTGCGAGGACCCAACTGTTCATATTATATATTAATGATTTTGATGAGGGAACTAAATGTATTCTCTCCAGATTTGCAGATGATACAAAGTTGGGTGGGAGGATGAGCTGTGAGGAGGGTGCAGAGATCCTTTAGCAGGATTTGGACAGGCTGAGTGAGTGGGCATGTGCAGTAAAACGTGGATAAATGGGAGGTTATCTGCTTCGGTCGCAAAAATAGGAAGGCAGATTATTATTTTAATGGGTGTAAATTGAGAGAGGTGGATACTCAGCGAGACCTTGGTGTCGTTGTGCACCAGTCGCTAAAACTAAGCGTGCAAAGCCAGCGACTGGGAGAAGACGGCTAGCGAGGATTCTGGTGGTAAACGTCCCAGCGATGAGAGTAAGGGGATCCCTTGGTAGTTCCCACAGTCTGCTTTGCCTCCTTTATTTAACGACGGTGGCGATGATGTCATCCCTGAGGCCAGCAGGAATTTCCTCTCTGTCCCGATTTTCAGCAGCAGCTGATGGAGATGATGGGTAATCTCTTCTCCTCCAGGTTTGATAATCTCCACAAGTATCACGCCCACTCCAATGGCTTTGCCATTCGTCATGTGTTTAATGGTGGCTTCGACTTCGTCCATGATTGGTGGGGTCTCTCGAAGGTTCTGTCCTTGCTCTGCACTGGCTTGAGGCCTAGGGTATTGGGTCCATATATTGCCTTGGTGGCACTGAAGAAGTCCCGGGTGCCATGCTCGTCAGTGAGGAGTTGCAGCTCCTTAGCTTTCTCAGCCCACCATTGGCTCTTGCTTTCCCTAGTTCTTCCTTGTACCTCCGCCGTGCTAATTGATGAACTATCCTCTTTGTCTTTCTCGTTGTGTCGTTTTGCCAGGTGCGGAGAGCTTTCCTCTTCTTGTCGTTGAGGTCTTAGATGGTGTTGCCATCGCACCAGTCTTGGTGTTTCCAGGTTTTGCAGCCAATGGTTTCTTCATAGCTTGAGATGATGACTGTCTTCAGTTCTTTCCAGTTTTCCTCCACTCCATTAGAATGGACACTTTGGAGAAGACATTGTTGGATGTTCACCAGCATGCTTGTCTCTTGGAGGTGCTCAACATTGTTCTTTTTTTGAGCTGTTTCTTCATCTGCCGCTGTTTCTCGTGGGAGTTTGATGAAGTTGAATGAACCAGTTAGATTTCTTGTATATAGGTTAAAAACAAACAGCTCCACTTTTATCACCAGGTTTAAAAGGAAAAAAAGATCAATTTAAATTTACAAACTACCATGATGGGATTTTTTAGTTATATTGGATTGTGGAGGTTTTTGGATTACTAATTAGTGCAGTGTTACAATCCCAGTCAATGTTATAACTGGACGGGGATTCCAGAATGGAACCTTACTCAAATGACCTTAACTTTTACTTTTTTAAAATTAAATGTGGAGGAACAGAGTCACAGGACATCTAATTAGTTTTAGCAACAAGAAAAAACATTTAAACATGAAAAGTTGGATTGTTATACAATACTCCCTTACTTCCCCCTTAGCTTGACAAATACACACAGACTTAAAGATTAGCATGGGTTACAAAGTGGCTGGTTTAGCATAGGGCTAAAGAGCTGGCTTTTAAAGTACACCAAGGCAGGCCAGTAGAATAGTTCAATTCCCGTACCAGCCTCCCCGAACAGGCGCCGGAATGTGGCGACTAGAGACTTTTCACAGTAACTTCATTTTAAGCCTACTTGTGACAATAAACGATTTTCATTTCATTTCAAGTACTTCTTAAACTTCAATGGCCTCATTAACACACAAAGTCTCTTTTAAACACACAAAATGACTGTGGTCAAAAACGCACTCCGCTCTAAATCCAAGTTAGTAGTTTTCTCCTCAGAACCTCCCCGGCTAATTGTCGCACGAGAGTATTCTGAACAATAACTTGGTATCTGTTCACTTAACACCAGTTGTCTTAAACATTCTTTCTGTCCCAATCCCCTGGTTATCTGAACTGTAATTTGTTCTTTATGAAGCCTGCCACTTTGCAGCTCCCATCCTTTCCAGTCTTTCTTCTGGCAGAGTTGAGATGTGTTCACTCCCCAAGATCCTCTATGCAACTGTTCTCAAATTACCTAAACTAAAACTTAAGCTTTTGACCTCACAAGGACCTCCAGTTGCTAAGCAATGGCCATGTTTATTCTTCATATCATAGTCCTCTCTAAGTACAACAAAAACAGTGGGAGCTTAACCAACCCACACACATACAAACACATCTGTCCGGTATTAACCTAACTGTAGATTTTACCCTTCCAGGCACAGAAACATTAAATTAAACACACCTGAAACTATACCTTATTTCTAACGTTTACCAACACAAATATAAATCCCTTAAAACTACCTTTGTTTTCTCATCAGCAGAAACATAACCATTATGTTATATACATCCTAACAAGGGGCAGCACGGTGGCACAGTGGTTAGCAATGCTGCATCACAGCGCCGAGGACCCGGGTTCAATCCCGGGTCACTGTCGGTGTGGGTTTTGCACATTCTCACCATGTCTACATGGGTACCAGCCCCACAACCAAAGATGTGCAGGGTAGGTGGCTTGGCCACGCTAAATTACCCCTTAATTGGGGAAGAGAAATAACTGGGTACTCTAAATGTATTTATTTTTAAAACTTATATATATCCGAACATAAGCACTAACTACAGTATCCCAGTTATTAGTTTTAACTTTAATACTGTAATTTCATGGAAGTGAAACCAAAACCTGATCATAATAGACATAACCTCATACTGGAAACAAGCACCAGAGTCCTTAAACAGTGACCTTCAAGATATCACAGTAATATTTTCCAGTTGTGCACTGAAAGGCTCCTAAGAAGTTTGGTATAAGCAAAACAAAGGCAGCATTCACAGCATAAATAAATCATCTTATTTATAATATATATTTTTTAAATTTGTTCATGGGATGTGGGCATCGCTGGCTGGGCCAGCATTTATTGCCCACCCCGAAAGGTATGCAAGAGTCAATCACATTGCTGTGGATCTGGAGTCACATGTAGGCTTGACCAGGTAAGGATGACAGATTTCCATCCCTAAACAACATTAGTGAACCAGATGGGGTTTTCTTAACGGCAATAATTTCATAGTCATAGCAGCCAGATGGCCGACTCCTGCTCCTAGTTCTTATGTTCCTAGTTCTTATAGTCACCTTTTAGACTTTTGATTCCAGATTTTTATTGATTTCAAATTTCAGCATCTGCCATGGCGGGATTTGAACCTGGGGCCCCAGAGTATGACTTTGGGTCTTCGGATTACTAAATCCAGCGATAATACCACTACACCATTGCCTCCCCATATATTTTTTGTTTGACGATGCTAACTCATGTTAGAATGCAGTTCCATAGCTACTGGCATCTTTGCAGCATTTCACCCAAGTGAACATTTTCCATATGTGAAATAAGAGGAATAGTCACAGTTGCGTTGCAACCTATTCTCACCAGTTCAGCTATTTGGTCTGCATTTTCCCTCCCTAAACCAGCAATATTAACTGCAGTGAACCCGCTGCTGACTTCTAAATTAGCACAGGTCAGGAATCAAATATAGGCATGGTTCTAACTCCACCAAATGAGGCACTGGAACTGGTCAATTTTCCCATGTAGCGTTCTTTCCAATATTGCAAGAATATTTGGATCTTCCATACGCACATTGTATTTTAGGTAAATAAATGCCCAATTTTTTTTTAACGGCATATTCTATATGCTGAGTAACTACTGGGCACTTGGCAGATGAAAGGACTGGGATGTTGGGATTTGATTTTACTTGTGAGCTCAAAATTAAATATCCTCCATCACCCAATCATGGCTAAAAATATATTACATGCATTTTACATAATGAAGTTTATAGCGGCAACAAATAGAATGTACAATGCCAATTAAATTTTACTAATGTGGTGCCCGAGAATGATATGAATTGTTTTAAACTGAAGCGTTTTGAGCTGAAAACTTGATTGATTGAATCAACTTAAATGTACAGCTTACTACAAACTCTGAGCCTGAGAGAGTGCCGGTAAACATTCAGTAAAAAGTAATCTTCTCAGGCCAAATATGTTTTGTGCTTCTATTGTTTAATACTGGCTGTACATACCTGCTGTCAGCACTGATGCAGCGTACTTATATTTATTAAACTCAAGATATTCACGGATAAGTTCATTAATAAGGAGATTTTCATGGGAGAGTGGTGGCCGTGGTTCACTCTGATCGTCAAGGGCACTAAAAACCTCTGCTCGAATTCGGGCTTTCAGTTGGCCAAGCACTCCTCTCTTTTCCAAGGTCTCTTTCAGAACTATAAACCAAAAGAGAATCTTTTTTTAAAAATTGACTTTCTGAATGCTTGCAGATGCATCAGGTAATACAATTAATGGACTAGGTGCACTTACATGATACATCAAGAAAATAGTAGCTTTGAACAGAATGATTTAAAACACACCTTCTGTCTTCCTCAAAATAACGACAGCAACTGACAGACTTAATTAACCTTTTAATTTCTGATTAATAGCATTATTCTTATAAAACACACAAATATATCTGCTTTCACGTGATAGGAGCAAGCTTGGAGGGCCTGTTCCTGTGCTGTATTGTTCATTGACATTGAATGACAAAATACATTATACAGTGACAAACAACCTGCATAACCTGAATGCCACTTTGCCAGAACTGGCCAAGCAGGTACCGCAGGGGTCGGTGCTAGAACCTCAGCTATTCACAATATATATTAATGATTTAGATGAAGGAATAAAATGTAATATCTCCAAATTTGCAGATGACACCAAGTCCAAATTGGGTGGGAGGGTGAGCTGTGAGGAGAATACAGAGATCCTTCAGGGTGATTTGGACAAGTTGAGTGAGTGGGTAAATGAATGGCAGATGTGGTATAATTTGGATAATGCGAGGTTATCCACTTTGGTAGCAAAAATGAGAAGGCAGACTAATATCTGAATGCCTATAAGTTACGAGAGGGGAATGTGCAACGAAGCCTGGATGTCCTTGTACATCAGTCACTAAAGGTAAGCATGCAGGCAAATGGTATGTTGGCCTTCCTTGCGAGCAGATTAGAGTACAGAAGTAGGGATGACTTGCTGCAATTATACAGGGCGTAGATGAGGCTACACCTGGAATATCGTGCAATTTTGGTCTCCCTATCTGAGGAGGGATATTCTTGTTCTAAAGGGAGTGCAGCACTGGTTTACGATTGATTCCTGGGACGGCAGGACTAACGTATGAGGAGAGCAATATTTAGAAAACAGTTAGGCAAGACATATAGTTATTGTATATCTCAATGAGCCATGGTTCATTATACAAATGTTGTAGCTGCCATTTAAAATTGATACCAAATTTTCAAATAGTGAATAAACTGCACTAAACTATGCTGCACTACTCAATAGTTCGGGGAAAATCAGGCTCTGTTGGGAGGTCAGGATAGAATACACTGGTACCTAGTCTTTATACACTCAAACATTTATTGAAAGAGTTATAGGTGGGGCAGCATGGTGGCGCAATGGGTTAGTACTGTGGCCTCACGGCGCCGAGGTCCCAGGTTCGATTCCGGCTCTGGGTCACTGTCCGTGTGGAGTTTGCACATTCTCCCTGTGTTTGCGTGGGTTTTGCCCCCACAACCCAAAAGATGTGCTGGCTAGGTGGATTGGCCACGCTAAATTGCCCCTTAATTGGAAAAAAATTAATTGGGTACTCTAAATTTATTTTTAAAAATGAAAGAGTTATAGGTTGCATATTGTGCACCTCCAATTAACAAATCTGCTCAGACTACTTAACCACCTCAGTACAAATATGCAGCTAGATACAGGAATACTGAGAATGGGTGCAAGTTAAGACACATAATGGACATAGAAATGGTTCCGGCTATTTCCTAAATGTTCAAACCATCAGATGGTAATGGGCAAAGGGATACTGTGTGGGCGGCATTACCAGACTATTCCGCAAAAACCTGGGCAAGCAAGAATACCCCCCCCCCCCCCCCCCCCTCTCCCTCCCCAAGGCTTTGTTGAAGCTTCAGCTGGACTATTGTATATTTTTGGTTTCCTTTTCCACAAGAATGGCATTTTGACCTGAAGTAGTCACTGGTAAGAGCAGCATGCATGATCCCTGGCCTAATTGCACTGCATGAACTCACCAAGATTCCTTAGACAGCACCTTCCAAACCCACCACCCTCTACCACCTAGAAGGACAAGAGCAGCAGATATCTGGGAACCCCACTACCTGGAGGTTCCCCTCCAAGTCACTCACTTGGAAATACATTGCCCTTCACTCACTGTCGCTGGGTCAAAATCCTGGAACTCCCTTCCCAACAGCACTGCGAGTATACCTGCACCTCAGAGACTGCAGCGGTCAAGAAGAAAACTCACCACCGCTTTCTGAAGGGCAACTAGGGACAGACAATAAATGCTGGCCTAACCAATGACGCCTAGATCATTACATCCCATAAACGTTTTTAAATTAATTTGAGCTAGGAAGAGTGTGTGTGTGTCTTGGGTTCAGATTTGTTGGAGAGGGATTTGAATCGGGACTTTAAATTGAAGGGCTCTGATAACCCAAAATTTTCAATGACAGATTAACTCCATCTCACCCACAATGTTTGGAAGGCACACCTCATTTTCCCAATAATAAGTAGTTAAATCAAGAAAACTGAACAGGGTATTTTACAAAAAAGAATTCCATGAATTTTGGAATTATGAAATCATACAGAAATGTAACATACAGCAGACCAACTGACAGAAAGAGAATTAATGTAAAGATTGAAATTTCAGATGCATTGTCCTTTAACAGAATGATGGGACTGGACAAAATGTGTAAGAAGCCAGAATAATGACAAAAAAATACAGATGACTGTAAAGTGTTGCATTTCGGCATTTGGTGTGGAAGCAAAAGCTGAAAGTGACTAATGTTTTTGGGGACTCTTCACTAACTTGCCATCCAATGTAGGGCAACAGTCAACCAAACCAATAGATGTTTCATTGACAAAGAGTCATCCAGACTCGTAACATTAGCTCCCTTCTCTCTCTCCTCAGATGCTGTCAGACCTGCTGCGATTGTCCTGTATTTTCTGTTTTTGTTTCAGATTTCAGCATCCACAATCATTTGCTTTTCCCTCTTTGAAGACACCAACTGAAGCATAGAATCCCTACCCTACACTGTAGAAGGCCATTTGGCCCACCGGGTCTGCACCGAACCTCTGAAAGAGGACCCCACATAGGCCCACTCCCCTGCCCTATCTCCGTAACCGTACCTAACCTGCACATCCATTGACACTAAGAGGCAATTTAGCATGGCCAATTCACTTAACCTACACTTATTTGGACTGTGGGAGGAAACTGGAGCACCCAAGGGGAAACCACGCAGACAGTGACCTGAGGCCAGAATTGAAACCGGGTACCTGGCACCGTGAGGTTGCATTTCCTGACCATTTTTCTGTTATTTCCAAGTGACTGGACATGACCGCAATCTTGCACAAGTGAAACCAATGACCTCTTCCTTCTATTGCCAGCAGCGCGGGTTCAATTCCTCCCTCCCCAAACAGGCGCCGGAATGTGGCGACTAGGGGCTTTTCACAGGAACTTCATTGCAGTGTTTATGTAAGCCGACTTGTGACAATAATAGATTATTAATTTGAATAAATGAGCAGCGCTGGGAGGGAGGGGGTGCAGCGCTGGGAGGGAGGGGGTGCAGCGCTGGGAGGGAGGGGGTGCAGCGCTGGGAGGGAGGGGGTGCAGCGCTGGGAGGGAGGGGGTGCAGCGCTGGGAGGGAGGGGGTGCAGCGCTGGGAGGGAGGGGGTGCAGCGCTGGGAGGGAGGGGGTGCAGCGCTGGGAGGGAGGGGGTGCAGCGCTGGGAGGGAGGGGGTGCAGCGCTGGGAGGGAGGGGGTGCAGCGCTGGGAGGGAGGGGGTGCAGCGCTGGGAGGGAGGGGGTGCAGCGCTGGGAGGGAGGGGGTGCAGCGCTGGGAGGGAGGGGGTGCAGCGCTGGGAGGGAGGGGGTGCAGCGCTGGGAGGGAGGGGGTGCTGCACTGTCAGAAGTGCCGTCCTTCCCGTTGGGGGATGCCAGGGGCCCCATGGCGCGGAGCGGGGGTTACCCAACATTACCCCTTCAATCAGGGTCATCACCATCACACTGCTGTTTGTGGGATCTTGCTGTGCACACACTGGCTGCCGCCTTTCCTGCTCTGTCACAGTCACCCTGTTTCAGAAAAGCGCCTCCTTGGCCGATGGGACTACGCTGCCCGGCCAGCGGCGGCCGCATCCGGCAAATTGCGGCATTTTAAAAAAGGCGCCACACAAATGCAAGTCTTTCCCACTTTCGTTGCGCGCGCTCCCCTCCCCCACCAACCGAGCCGCCCGCCCGCCCGCCCGCCCGGGAACCTGCAGCAGCTCCGCCCGCAGAGCCTGCGGGGAGAGGCCGGGGGTGGCGGGGAGAGGCCGGGAGAGGCCGGGGGAGGGGGGTGAGGAGCCGGGACTGAGGGGGCCGCGGGCACCTACCGCCCTTCAGCTCGCTAACGGTCGCCATTGCCGCCCGGCGGCCACGTGACTGCGCCCCACACACCCGGATGTGCGGCTGCTGCCATGGAAACGGCGGCACCACCTGGCCGGGCCCAAAGCGCTCAGACAGCCTGCTGGCAATCTCCTCAAACCCCTGTCAAACCGCTCAAACCCCTGTCAAACCGCTCAAAACCCTGTCAAACCGCTCAAACCCCTGTCAAACCGCTCAAAACCCTGTCAAACCCCTCAAACCCCTGTCAAACCGCTCAAACCCCTGTCAAACCGCTCAAAACCCTGTCAAACCCCTCAAAACCCTGTCAAACCGCTCAAAACCCTGTCAAACCGCTCAAACCCCTGTCAAACCGCTCAAAACCCTGTCAAACCGCTCAAACCCCTGTCAAACCGCTCAAACCCCTGTCAAACCGCTCAAAACCCTGTCAAACCGCTCAAACCCCTGTCAAACCGCTCAAACCCCTGTCAAACCCCTCAAACCCCTGTCAAACCCCTCAAACCCCTGTCAAACCGCTCAAAACCCTGTCAAACCGCTCAAAACTCTCTCAAACCGGAATTAGCTGGAGCCCTGGGGGAGGAGGGGAGTTTACAGTCACCATTTAGGGTTGACCACCCTCCTCAGTGAGGGGTACCACAGTGAGGAGGCACGGTGCCACAGTGAGGAGGCACGGTGCCACAGTGAGGGGGGCACGGTGCCACAGTGAGGGGGGCACGGTGCCACAGTGAGGGGCAGCATGGCAGCACAGTGAGGGGGCACGGTACCACAGTGAGGAGGCACGGTGCCACAGTGAGGGGGGCACGGTGCCACAGTGAGGGGCAGCATGGCAGCACAGTGAGGGGGCACGGTACCACAGTGAGGAGGCACGGTGCCACAGTGAGGGGGGCACGGTGCCACAGTGAGGGGGGCACGGTGCCACAGTGAGGGGCAGCATGGCAGCACAGTGAGGGGGCACGGTGCCACAGTGAGGGGGGCACGGTGCCACAGTGAGGGGGGCACGGTGCCACAGTGAGGGGGGCACGGTGCCACAGTGAGGGGGCACGGTGCCACAGTGAGGAGGCACGGTGCCACAGTGAGGGGGGCACGGTGCCACAGTGAGGGGGGCACGGTGCCACAGTGAGGGGGGCACGGTGCCACAGTGAGGGGGGCACGGTGCCACAGTGAGGGGGGCACGGTGCCACAGTGAGGGGCAGCATGGCAGCACAGTGAGGGGGCACGGTACCACAGTGAGGAGGCACGGTGCCACAGTGAGGGGGGCACGGTGCCACAGTGAGGGGGGCACGGTGCCACAGTGAGGGGGGCACGGTGCCACAGTGAGGGGGGCACGGTACCACAGTGAGGGGGGCACGGTGCCACAGTGAGGGGGGCACGGTGCCACAGTGAGGGGGGCACGGTGCCACAGTGAGGGGGCACGGTGCCACAGTGAGGGGGCACGGTGCCACAGTGAGGAGGCACGGTGCCACAGTGAGGGGGCACGGTGCCACACTGAGGGGGCACGGTGCCACAGTGAGGGGGGCACGGTGCCACAGTGAGGGGGCACGGTGCCACAGTCAGGGGGGCACGGTACCACAGTCAGGGGGGCACGGTGCCACAGTGAGGGGGGCACGGTGCCACAGTGAGGGGGCAGCATGGTACCACAGTGAGGGGGCACAGTGCCACAGTGAGGGGGCACGGGGCCACAGTCAGGGGGGCACGGTACCACAGTCAGGGGGGCACGGTGCCACAGTGAGGGGGCACGGTGCCACAGTCAGGGGGGCACGGTACCACAGTCAGGGGGGCACGGTACCACAGTGAGGGGGCATGGTGCCACAGTGAGGGGGTGACATGGTGCCATGGTGAGGGGTTGCATGGTACCACAGTGAGGGGCAGCATGGCAGCACAGTGAGGGGTGGCATGGTGCCGCAGTGAGTGGCACACTGCCATGGTGAGGGGGCGGCATGGTGCCATGGTGAGGGGTGGCACAGTGAGGGGCAGCATGGCAGCACAGTGAGGGGGCATGGTACCACAGTGAGGGGGCACGGTGCCACAGTGAGGGGGGCATGGTGCCACAGTGAGGGGGGCATGGTGCCACAGTGAGGGGGCACGGTACCACAGTGAGGGGGGCACGGTGCCACTGTGAGGGGGCATGGTACCACAGTGAGGGGGGCACGGTGCCACAGTGAGGGGGGCACGGTGCCACTGTGAGGGGTTGCATGGTGCCACAGTGAGGGGGCACGGTGCTACAGTGAGGGGCAGCATGGCAGCACAGTGAGGGGTGGCATGGTGTCACAGTGATTGGCACACTGCCATGGTGAGGGGGCGGCATGGTGCCATGGTGAGGGGTGGCATGGCAGCACAGTGAGGGGTGGCATGGTGCCACAGTGAGGGGTGGCATGGTGCCACTGTGAGGGACAACACGGTGGCACAGTACCACACAGAGGGGGTGGCGCAGTGCCACAGTTAGGGGTGGCACGGTGCCATGGTGAGGGGGTGGCACAGCGCCATGGTGAGGGGCAACACCGTGCCACAGTGAGGGGAGGCACGGTGCCACAGTGTGGGGCATCACAGTGCCACAATGACGGTGGCATGGTGAGGGGCAGCATGGTGCCACAGTGAGGGGTGGCACAGTGCCATGGTGAGGGGTGGCATGATGCCACAGTGGTCAGCGGCGGTTCCTCACAGTGCCAGTGACCCGGTTTCAATTCCAGCCTCGGGTGACTGTGTGGAGTCTGCACTTTCTTCCCGTGTCTGCGTGGGTTTCCTCCGGTTGCTCCGATTTCCTCCCACAGTCCAAAGATGCGCAGGTTAGATGGATTGGCCACGCTAAATTGCCCCCTTTGTGTCCAAAGATTTGTCGGTTATGGGATGGCCGGGGCCTAGGTAGGGTGCTCTTCCAGAGGGTTGCTGCAGACTCGATGGGCTGAATGGCCTCCTTCTGCACTTTGCAATTCTAAAGTTCTATTCTATGGTCCAGGACACTGCTGTGCACAACCCTAGGGGAAAATCATCAGGACGTTAAAGAGATTTGTTTTTTGGGGTTATTTTATTTGTAAATTTCTCTTTACCAGATGTAAAAATATTGAAAATGGGGGAAAAGGGGGCTGTTTGGCTGACAGTTCAGGACACCTTGAAAACTAACAATAGGTTTGGGATGACCAAAGGGATAAAACCTGTTTGTTATATCCTGGGCCCGACTGACATCTATGGAGTCGGGGATCTGTTTTTCCCAGACGTGTTTGGAGGATACACACTCCAGTATAAAGCCACTCATCCGCAGGACTAGCTTTGACTAAAGGCTCTGTAAGAAATCTTCAATAACCCTTCTGTTTATCCTGCAACCAGATGTGGACTCGTTCCTTTGTGGGTGGTTACAATACTGTTGTAGTACTAGCACACGCCTCTGAGTGTCACCAATAAGATGCCAAATAACAAGTTCTCAAATTAAAGCTGAATACTTGGAGGAAGGCTACGCCAAGTTCTACGTCAAGGGCTCTGTTTACCCATCAACCCTTTGCTCACTGAGCTACATTGGCCCTGAAAGAGCAACAACTTGATTTTAAAATGCTCACTTGCTTTCAAATCCCTCCAGGGCCTCGCTCCTCTCCATCTCTGTGAACTCCTCCGATTGCACACGACCCTCTGAGATATCTGTGCGATGCTAACTCTAACCTCTTCGCACTCCAGTGTTTACCATTGGCCATGCCTTCAGCAGTCTCGGCCTACAGCTCTGGACACCCATTGACATGCGCTTCCTAACAAACAACTAAAAACTAGTGCCAGCAGAGACTTCTGAAACAAGTCTGGCTGTCTTCTCCTCCAAGAAATGGTACGTGACCCGGGGAGATCTGAACGGGAAGCAAGTATTTACAAGGCAAGGAGAAACAAATAAGTTAACTTTTGGGTTAACCTTTGCTAAGGTGCAAGTTCTAACAGAATCTATGTTTTACTTTTGAAACTCCCTGAAAATTGATTGGCAATTTCTATCACATAACACAAAATTTGATGCACTCAGGGCACCTGTTATTCCTGGTGTTGTAGCTGCAGGCGACATTGATTAAGCTTTTTCTTAGCGCTGGAAATACCCTGTGACATTTTATGTGGCTTCAGAAGTGGCCATGCACAGTAACAACTTAAATTGAAGAAACAGTTGCAGCCAGAAGTGAAGGTGAATATAATTCACAACAGAAGATGCTTCTTAATGCATGTGGACTATCTAATTGATTTGACTTCAGTTCCATGTATTTAGCTATGTTATTCAAAGATGCATGAAGTATTTCAATGATACATATTTAAGAAAAATATTGTTCATGGGACGTGGGCGACACCTGCATTTATTGCCCATTCCTAATTTCTATCAGGGGGCAGTTAAGAGTCAACATGTAGGCCAGACCAGGTAAGGACGGCAGATTTCCTTCCCTGAAGGACATTAGTGAACCAGGTGAGTTTTTACGACAATGGTTTCATGAGCATCATTAAACTTTTAAGAGCAGCAAGGTGGCGCAGTGGGTTAGCCCTGCTGCCTCACGGCGCCGAGGTCACAGGTTCGATCCCGGCTCTGGGTCACTGTCCGTGTGGCGTTTGCACATTCTCCCCGTGTTTGCGTGGGTTTCGCCCCCACAACCCAAAGATGTGCAGGGTAGGTGGATTGAACACGCTAAATTTCCCCTTAATTGGAAAAAAATGAAGTGGTACACTGCGGTTCTTATAGACATATAATCAATTTTGGTGTTTACTCCCCTCCCCTTTCCCTTCTCCCCACCCCCCCCCCCCTCCCTGGCCCCTCTTTGGTATCCCCCTCTTTCTTTTAGGATGTTCTGTCCCCTAAGCTTCTAGTCTCCCTTTCCCCTGTCCCCCTTCCCTTTAGGTTTTCTGTTGCCGGCCTTGTACCAGCCTTCCCGAACAGGCGCCGGAATGTGGTGACTAGGGGCTTTTCACAGTAACTTCATTGAAGCCTACTCGTGACAACAAGCAATTTTCATTTTCATTTGTAGGTTTGAGGGGGGTTGGACTCCCCCCCCCCCCCCACGCAACCCCTCCCCCCCCAACCGTGCTTCTCCCTGTCATTTCTCTGAGTTCCCTCCTCTCTTCCTCCTCCCTCCCCCCCAACCGTGCTTCCCCCTGTCATTTCTCCGAGTTCCCTCCTCTCTTCCTCCTCCCTCCCCCCCCCCCAACCGTGCTTCTCCCTGTCATTTCTCTGAGTTCCCTCCTCTCTTCCTCCCCCCCCCCCCCCAACTCCTGTCCCTGTCTGTTTTCTCCCGTCTCACTTTTTCCCTACTCGCTGTTGGCTTCGAACAGGCCTTGGAACATGCCAGTGAACTGCCCCTATGAACATAAAACATTACAGCGCAGTACAGGCCCTTCGGCCCACGATGTTGCACCGTCCTGTGAAACCCTTCTGAAGTCCCTCTACACTATTCCCTTATCGTCCATATGCCTATCCAATGACCATTTGAATACGTTTAGTGTTGGTGAGTCCACTACTGTTGCAGGCAGGGCATTCCACGCCCTTACTACTCTCTGAGTAAAGAACCTACCTCTGACATCTGTCCTATATCTATCTCCCCTCAATTTAAAGCTATGTCCCCTCGTGCTGGACATCACCATCCGAGGAAAAAGGCTCTCGATGTCCACCCTATCTAATCCTCTGATCATCGTGTATGCCTCAATTAAGTCCCCTCTTAACCTTCTTCTCTCTAACGAAAACAGCCTCAAGTCCTTCAGCCGTCCCTCATATGATCTTCCCTCCATACTAGGCAACATTCTTGTAAATCTCCTCTGTACCCTTTCCAATGCTTCCACATCCTTCCTATAATGTGGCGACCAGAACTGCACACAATACTCCAAATGCGGCCGCACCAGAGTTTTGTACAACTGCAACATGACCTCATGGCTCCGAAACTCAATTCCTCTACCAATAAAAGCTAACACACCTTCTTAACAACCCTCTCAACCTGGGTGGCAACTTTCAGGGATCTATGGACATGGACACCGAGATCCGTCTGCTGCTTCGAGGAAGCCTTCTTCCGACCCTCGGATGGTGTACTTGATCTTCTCCAAATGGAGAAATTCTGCCAGGGGAGTCCAATCACCGTGCCTCTTTAACGGGTGGTATTTAGGTCCAAGCCGTGAGTTTTGATAACTTTTGTAGAACAGAGTTGCAAGTTGACCCCATATCCGAGGTGCAAGTTTCCTTGAAACTGCAACAGTCAGGACACTCCTTTGCCTTTCAGAATTCTTTCCTCCTGTTTGGAAATGTTACTTAGCTGTGTTTTATTACTGCTAAGCCTATCTCAAGGATGCAAATGTACAATGTTATCTGGTCAGCAAGATATGTAAGAATAAATTTCTGTTGTAAAGTTTGTGTCATTGTATTCAATACTTTGTTTGTATTCATTATGAAGTATTTTATATTATGGTACATTATCGCAGTTTGATATTTCCCAATGTGGCAAATTCCTAGATGGTGTCAAGCTTTGCAAAGCGGTAGCATGCTCACCTTTGAGTCAGAGCTTATGGCTTCAAGCTCCGCTGCAGACACTTTTGTACATAATCTAGGTTGACAATGATGATTAGTGCTGAAGGAGTGCAGCACTGTCAGGCAAACTGGCTGAAATCTTCCATCCGATTATCCGATGCTGCTGAGAGTGAATGGAGTTTTGGTTGGGCTCCAATTTTCTGTTCTCTCTCGCAACCGGTCCCGCCATGGAGGTGACGGGAGAATCCCGCTGTTATAAGCTGCCCAGATCCTATTGGCTGGGGACAATTGGTTACCCCATGGCACTTGGGGATTATGAGCTTCCCCAATAAGAGGGGTGTGGGGCAGCTGTATCAGTGGAGCTGGCCAGCGTGGTACCGGTTAGACAGTGAACTACTGGCCCTGTGTACATATTCTTGTAAATAAAGTTACTTTCTTTTTGACTCTACGTGCTGGTTCTTCGTGGCCCTCACAAAACCTGTCCACTGTCTTTTAGATTGGACACTAAAGTCCAACCTTGTCTGTCATCACAGGTAGATGTAAAAGATACCATGACACTACAAGTACTTGAAGAGAAAGAATGTACAAGGGCTATGGGGAGAGGGCAGAGGACTGGGACTAACTAAATTGCTTCTGCAGTGTACCAACGTGGACTTGATGTACAGAATGGCTGCAGAAGTGAGTTGAGTTGAGATGAGGAATGAAGAAGGCAAGAAGTCACTTGTGGGAGTGGTGAACAGACCCTTGATAATGACTAGACAGTAGGACAGAGTATAAAAGGATAGATAATGGGGGCGTGTCAGAAAGGTATGGGTGATAATCATGGGGGATTTTAATCTACTTTTGGACTGGAAAAGTCAGATAGACAATGGTAACATAGATGAGGAGTTCATAGAATGTTTTTGGAAAATTTAATAGCCAACCAGAGAGCAGGCTACACTAGACCTGGTAATATGCAATGAAATATGATTAATTAATAACCTCATAGTGAAAGCACACCTAGGTAACAGCGATCATAATATGATTAAATTTTACATTCAGTTTGAGGGAGTGTATCCAAGACTAATATTTTAAATTAAATAAGGTAAATTATGAGGGCACGAGAGTTGAGCTAGTTAGAGTGAACAGGGAAATTAGGTTAAGGGATAGGCCAGAGGTTGAGTGGCAGACATTTAAAAGGATGTTTCAGAATAAACATGAATAGACACATTCCAATGAGAAAGAAAAATGCCAAGGGGAGAACCCACCATCTGTGGTTCATTAAAAAGAGTTAAAAACAATATCAAACTTAAAGGAAAAGCATATAATTGCATGGGTCAGAAAATTGGAAAGAATATAAAAAACAACAAAGGACAAAAAGATTAATAGGGAGGTAAAATTAAAATACGCGAGAAAACTAGCTTGTAATGTATTGTAGATAGAGTATTTATAGATTTTTTAAATGTATATTTTTATTTGCATTTTTCCATTTTTCCAAACAATGCAACTAACCCTCAAAGCTGGTACAGTACGGTATAAATGCTCCTGTGTACATGAATACAGAGAAAGACAGGAGAACACCAGCTCAGCTGGTTCACATTTATTATTAACCTCGGTGCCTCCGTTTATATAAAGAATAACAATGAACGGATAAACTAGAGAATGAGGGAGGATAAAACCATGAAAACATGGTAAAATGGGGCCCAGCTCCCCGTGTAGCGATTGCTCATACAGCCAACGAGAGTATAGGGTAAGATTTCTGTGTCCTGATTGGGTGTGCACCAAAACACACCTCCCCAACTCCAGTTATACCAGAGGCACTAATGACACATTAGAACGTATTTTTCTTGCATCTACGACCTTTGCAAGAGCCAGTCAATGATTCTTTCATCCCAAAATTAAGAAAACAAATACCGGAAAAAAATTAACAAAGACATTCGTTCTAAGAGGATATTTTACATATAACCACAAGATGAAATGAAATGAAATGAAAATCGCTTATTGTCACAAGTAGGCTTCAAATTAGGTTACTGTGAAAAGCCCCTAGTCGCCACATTCCGGCGCCTGTTCGGGGAGGCTGGTACGGGAATTGAACCGTGCTGCTGGCCTGCCTTGGTCTGCCTTCAAAGCCAGCGATTTAGCCCTGTGCTAAATCAAGATGCAATACATCCCTAGAATCTAGTGCAGTGCAGAATGATCATTATTCCACATATTTAGGAAGACCAGCACATTGGTTTAAATTGTAATCACTGTGGTTGGCGTCTCTCTTCACACAGACAATGACAGGATAAAAAGATACCATAAGGAGCCATGGATTTGAGGATACAGGAATACTAGGACAAAGTTACATGGCCCTATGGTGCACAACGTCCTCCACAAGCCAGAACTACACATTCAAAACCTAACTCAGCCTCCCAAGACCTCCAATTGATGGGAGGGTAGCCCAAGCGAAGGGGAACAACAGGATACCATCCTCAGTACAAGACATGGCTTGGCAGTGTACACTCTCGTATACAGGAGCCAGTAAACCCAAGCATACTTACACCATGCTGAGACTTGCTACACAACAGACCTCTCTCCTCTCCAGCTGAAAAGAGGCATGGTGGCATAATGGTTAGCACTGCTGCCTCACAACGCCAGGGACACGGGTTCAATTCCAACCTTGGATGACTGCGTCGAGTTTGTAGGTCCTCCCCATTCTGCGGGGATTTCTCCCACAGTCCAAAGATGTGCAGGATAGGTGGATTGGCCACACTAAATTGCCCCTTAGTGTCTAAAGGTTATGGGCGTACAAGGATAGGGTGGGGGAGTGGGCCTAGGTCGGGTGCTCTTTCAGAATGTTGGTGTAGACTCGATGGGCCGAATGGCCTCATTATGCACTTAAGGATCCTATGATTCTAAGACTTCAGAGGCACCACACAGGCCCCATCAACACTGGAAGACTTGAACCTTCCTCCACAGAGGAAACCTCACCGACATGGAGAAGAAGAATCATTGAGGCACCCACCGACAGGTGTCTCGGGAAGAGATACAACTCTCCCCACACTGAGACGCTAAGGGAAACCTCTGAAACTAAATATAACAAATCATAGCCTGTGTGAGCGCCTCACCTATCCAGATAAAAAAAGGAAAGGAACACCAGGATTATCCAATTAACATCAAACAAGGCCTTGCAATGTACACCTTCTCAAAAAGGAGACCATGGGCGGTATAGCCTCATAAAAGAAAATAGGACACTGTCTCTCCAGTGGAGCCCAAGCCTCAAGAAGGAGGACATTCTGGAAGCCCCTATATAAGACCACTTTGAGGACGGCACCTTATTCCTCCACCCAACCCGACCCCCAACCGAGGAAAGACTCTAACAGCGCTGAGCCACAGGACTCACACTCAGGCCCTGCAGCCAACAGGTTACTTACTACCTCCGCAGAGGCAACATAGCTCAAAAAGGCCATGCAGACAAGGAGCCCCCAAAAGAGGACATCTTGGGGAAAGGGACCTGCTCCACCACCCAACATACTCTCCACCCCACCCAAGTAAAGACAGTTGCTACTACACTAACCCACTTAATCAAATGAGCACTGCCACTAACCAAATATTTTTAAGGCAGGCCTAGGTAGATTCTTGTTTAAGAAGGTGGTGAAAATGTTATGGGGGGGGGGGGGGGGGAGTGGCAGGAATGTGGAGTTGAGGTTATAATCAGATGAGTCATGATCCTTTTGAATGACCAAGCAGGCTCGAGGGGCCGAGTGGCCTACTCCTGCTCCTAACTCGTATGTTTGTCAGAAAAGATTATTACTTAAGTTATACGTTTTCATTCTTCTTATTTAACATTTTAATAGTGGCGCCCCATTAAAATTTCATAACAGTGGGCAAAACCAACACGTCAACCCTTTACTGAAATGGGACAGGGTGGACTTTGCTCACTTCCTCGTGGAATCTTTTGAACTATCTGGTGGAGTTCTGTCTACCTTTGCGGAACTAACTGACACGTATTCTAAATCACACAGGAGCCGAAAGCAAATAATTGAGGTGCTATATATTGCAAGATATGTGACCTTGTGTATCACGAAGCAGATATTGCGTTCCCACTTTAGATTTCCGTCAGGGCGTTGAGAATGCAACATGTTCGTCACCGCATGGGCATTTATTGTGTCGTCCTTTCAGGCAGAGATACCTATCTGAGCACAGTGACAGAGAGAAAGAAGGATACAGAGAGAGAGTGATCGAGAGAGATAGATGGAGAGAAATATAGATAGAGCGAATGATAGAGAGCGAGAGAGAAAGATAGTGATGGAGAACAAGACAGATAGAGAGACAGAAAGTGTAGAGAGACAGAGTGCAGAGATAGAATGATAGAGATAGAGAGAATGATAGAATTAAATAAATAGTGCAGAGAGAACGATAGAGAGAAATAGAATGTAGAGAGATTGCTGGAGAGAGAAATAGAGCGAGTGTAGAGAGAAATAGATCGTGTAGAGAGAATGATAGACAGATAAATTGATTGAGTGTAGAGAATGATAGAGAGAGAAATAGATAGAGTGTAGAGAGAATGATAAAGAAATGGTGTAGAGAGTGATAGAAACAGATAGAGAGCAAGTAGAGAGAAATAGATAGAGAGAATGAGAGAGAGAAATAGATAGAGAGTAGAGAATATGATAGAGAGAGAAATAGATACAGATAGTGTAGAGAGAATGAGAGCGCGAGAAATAGATAGAGAGAATGACAAAGAGTGTAGAGAGAATGGTAGAGAGAGAAAGATGGAGAGAATGATAGAGAGTGGAGAGACTGATAGAGAGAAAATGATGGAGAGAGAATGATAGAGAGAGTGTAGACAGAATGATAGAGAGAAAAAGATAGAGAGAATGATAGAATGTAGAGAGAATGATAGAGCGAGAAAGATAGAGAGAAATAGAGAGATTGTGGACAGAAAATGATAGAGAGAAAGATAGAGGGAATGATAGAGAGAATGATAGAGAGAAAAAGATAGAGAGAATGATAGAATGTAGAGAGAATGATAGAGTGAGGAAGATAGAGAGAATGATAGAGAGAGAATTATAGAAATGAAATGAAATGAAAATCGCTTGTTGTCACGAGTAGGCTTCAATTAAGTTACTGTGAAAAGCCCCTAGTCGCCACATTCCGGCGCCTGTCCGGGGAGGCTGGTACGGGAATCTAACCGTGCTGCTGGCCTGCTTGGTCTGCTTTCAAAGCCAGCGATTTAGCACAGTGAGCTAAACCAGCCCCTAGAGTGTGTAGAGAGACTGATAGAGAGAGAATGATAGAGAGAGAATGATAGAGAGAAAAAGACAGAGAGAAAGATAGAGAGAATGATCGAATGCAGAGAGATAGAGAGACTGATAGAGAGAGAATGATAGAGAGAAAAAGACAGAGAAAGATAGAGAGAATGATCGAATGCAGAGAGATAGAGAGACTGATAGAGAGAGAATGATAGAGAGAATGATAGAGAGAAAGAGAGAGAAAGATATAGAGAAAAAGATAGTGAGAGAAAGACAGAGAGTATGATAGAATGTAGAGAGAATGATAGAGCGAAAAAGATAGAGAGAATGATAGAGAGAAAGACAGGAAAAGATAGAGAGAATGATAGAGAGAATGATAGAATGTAGAGAGAATGATAGAGCGAGAAAGATAGAGAGAATGATAGAGAGGGAATGATAGAGAAAATGATAGAGAGAATGATAGAGAGGGAATGATAGAGAAAATGATAGGGAGAGAATGATAGAATGTAGAGAGAGAAAGGTAGAGAGCGAAAGATAGAGTGTGTAGAGAGAGAATGATGGACAGACAGACAGAGTGGGCTGGGGTCTCTGGGTTGCTGTGCTGGAGCCCGGGGAGAGGCGAGGGGGTGGCAGCCAATGAGCGGCGGCTGGTGGCGGAGCGCTGGCTGGAGCGCGGCCCCTTTAAGAGGCGCGAGCCGGAGCGCGGCCCCTTTAAGAGGCGGGCGGAGGCGGCGCCGGGAGCCGGGAGCCGGGCGACATGGAGGCTTTCTGCAGCAAGGACGGCTCCGAGGTGCTTTGGGTGAGTGATCTCCCCCCCCCCCCCCCCCCCCACCTCCCGGGTACTGAGCGGGGCTCACATCCCCGACCCCCCCCCCCCCCCCCGGGGGGTGAACCTCACCGACCCTCACCGACCCTCCCCCCCGGGCCCAGGGCCGCCGGCTCCCCGCGTGGCCGTGGCACTGAGGGGACGGCATCAAGCCCAGGCCGGCGGAGCAACACTCCCCACCCCCACCCCCCCCCCACACCACCCCCCCCCCCCCACCCCCCCCACCCCCACCCCCCCCCCACCCCCCCCACCCCCCCCCACCCCCACACCCCCCCACACCCCCACCCCCCCCCCCCCCCCCCCCACCCCCCCACCCCCCACCCCCCACACCCCCCCCACACCCCCCCCACACCCCCCCCACACCCCCACACCCCCACCCCCCCACCCCCACACCCCCCCCCACCCACCCACACCCCCCCACACCCCCCCACCCACACACCCCCCACCCACACCCCCCCCCCACCCACACCCCCCCCCCCCACCCCCACCCCCCCCCCCCCACCCCCCCCCCACCCCCCCCACCCCCACACCCCCCCCACACCCCCCCCACACCCCACCCCCCCACCCCCCCCACCCCCACACCCCCCCCACCCACCCACACCCCCCCACACCCCCCCCACCCACACACCCCCCCCACCCACACACCCCCCCCACCCACCACCCCCCCCCCACCCACACGCCCCCCCCACCCACACCCACGCCCCCCCCCACCCACACGCCCCCCCCACCCACACGCCCCCCCCCACCCACACGCCCCCCCCCACCCACACGCCCCCCCCACCCACACGCCCCCCCCCCCACCCACACGCCCCCCCCACCCACACCCCCCCCCCACCCACACGCCCCCCCCCACCCACACGCCCCCCCCCACCCACACGCCCCCCCCACCCACACGCCCCCCCCCACCCACACGCCCCCCCCACCCACACGCCCCCCCCACCCACACGCCCCCCCACCCACACGCCCCCCCCACCCACACGCCCCCCCCCACCCACAACGCCCCCCCCACCCACACGCCCCCCCCCACCCACATGCCCCCCCCCACCCACACGCCCCCCCCCACCCACACGCCCCCCCCCCACCCACACGCCCCCCCCCACCCACACGCCCCCCCCCACCCACACGCCCCCCCCACCCACACCCCCCCCCCCACCCACACCCCCCCCACCCACACTCCCCCCCACCCACACCCCCCCACACACCCACACCCCCCCCACACACACACCCCCCCCACACACACACCACCCCCCCCACACACACACACACCCCCCCCACACACACACCCTCCGCCCCCCCCCCACACACCCTCACCCCCCTCTCCCCCCCCACACACACACCCTCACCAGTGCCCCCCCCCACACACACCCTCACCAGTGCCCCCCCCCACACACACACACACCCACCCCCACACACACACACCCGCCCCCCACACACACACCCTCTCACCCCCCCCCCCACACACCCTCTCACACCCCCCCCACACACACCCACCCTCTCACCCCCCCCACACACACACCCTCACCCCCCCCACACACACGCCCTCGCCCCCCCACACACACACACACACACACGCACACACCCTCACCTCCCCCCCACACACACACCCTCACCAGCGCCCCCCCCACACACACACACACACACACACACACATACATACACACACCCTCACCCTCACCTCCCCCCCCCCCCCCCCCCCCCCCCACACACACACACACACCCTCACCAGTGCCCACACTTGCTCACCTGCCTCACACCAACACACAGACCCTGGCACATGGGCCTCCCTCCCACATTTTAACCTGACGCAGCGGTTCTGTGAATCCTACCCTGGTTTGAAGGCGCTGCTGGAGGGTGTGGGGGGGGGGGGGGTGGTGGTGAGGGTCTCTGGGGGGATGGTGAGGGTCGGTGGGGTGAGGGACTGGGCTCATGCAAGATGGTACGATCACGGGGGTGGCCATGGCTATAAGTAGCTGAGTTAATCTTCAGGGATTAACACAGAACAGGAGGGCAGTAAATTCGTAAGAGAGCATGGTGTGGGGGGGTGGGGAGTTATGATGAATGTTTAAATCACTGAGGATGAGAGGTCAGAAGGGGAAAAGTGATGTGGAACCTGGTCTGATAGTTGGATGGGTGTTAAACATGAGTACTCTAAACAAATGGCAGCAGTGTGGAATAGGTGAGATACCCAAGAAGATGATAAAAGAATATGTAGATTTTGGGGATGTGCACCATGGTGCTTCAGCCTTTCATCCTGAATGTATGACTTGGATGAATGACTGATTGGCGAATTGCATATCCAAGTTTGCGGATGAGTCTAAGCAAGGAAGCACAGTGAGCTGTACAGACTGTTACCAGACTCCTAAATGACCCTCTTATGGACTGACCTCATTAACACTACACCCTGTATGCTTCACCCGATGCCGGTGCTTATGTAGTTACATTGTATACCTTGTGTTGCCCTATTATGTATTTTTTTAATTCCCTTTTCTTTCCATGTACTTAATGATCTGTTGAGCTGCTCGCAGAAAAATACTTTTCACTGTACCTTGGTACATGTGACAATAAGCAAATCCAATCCAACAGATTGGAGTGGGAAATTGCAGAACATGTAGGCAGATTGGGAATGCGCACAACTGTAGCACATGGGATGAGTGTGTCGCTGGCAAGGCCAACGTTTGGTGTCCATCCCTAATTGCTCTTTGAACTGAGTGGTTTGCTCGGCCATTTCAGAGGGCAATTAAGAGTTAATAAAATTTAGTGGGTCAGGAGTCAAATGTAGGCTAGACTGCACCAGCTCTTGGAAAGAGCACCCTACCACGACCCCACATCCACCCCATCCCCATAACCCAGTAACCCCACCCAACACCAAGGGCAAATTTGGACATATGGGGCAATTTAGCACGGCCAATCCACCTAACCTGCACATCTTTGGACTGAGGGAGGAAACCGGAGCACCCGGGGGAAACACACACACTGGGAGAATGTGCAGACTCCGCACAGACTGTGAGCCAAGCTGGGAATCGAACCTGGGACCCTGGAGCTGTGAAGCAATTGTGCTGACCCCAATGCTACTGTGCTGCCCTAAGAATTCAAATTTCTACATGGTGGGATTCAAACTGGGATCCCCAGCACATTACCCTGAGTCTCTGGATTACCAGCCCAGTGACAATAGATGTGAGGTCATCCACTTTTTATCCCAGCAAAAAAACGGAATCTTTTAAAGCAAGAAAAGTAGGAATTATGGAGATGCAAAATGATTTTGATGGTCCATGTAAACAAATGACTATAAGCTAGTGCTATAAAATTGAGATTTATTTATTTCTGATGAAATGTGTACTGTATGTACAAAGTGATGGTGCACAGTGAAATATTTAGATTTCAGGAATATATATGTAACTAATCAGATAAAGATGATAAGACACATTCACTTTATTTTAATTGCAGGAGTGGCTAAATAATGTTAAGTCATTATTATTTGGGGTTTCCAGCACAAGATTGAGAAATAATCATAACGTCATTGAATTTCCCTCTGCTGGTAGTTGAATTGTCAGTTGTCATTTTTTTTTTGGTCACAGGATTTGAGACTGTTGTGTATAGGGAGGCAAATTGCTGTTTTTTTCTCGTGTAATGTTTACTCACAAAGATAACACTGTGTAGATAGGAGTCATTGTGCAGATAAAGCAATGTAGCAATTGCAACAAACTACAGATGGCCCAGATTGGTTGGACGTGGCTCTTCCACTTGAAATTTTTATCTCGTTTGTCCTCTGTTCAGCATTTGTTTAAACACACACTCTACCTCTCAATTGTATTTTCATATCCTTGTCCAATCTCAGTGTTGCGTGTTAAAACAGTAAATTCTGACATCTGGCCAACAGAAAATCCTTACTAATCCTCAACAAAAGAATGCCTCTTCTAGTAATAAATACATTTTTCCCTAAAACCTCCTGACTCTTCTAGTTTTACAGGTCTGGTGGCATACTAGTACTGTTCAGTGTGGTAACGATATGTATGAAGCTGATTCTTTATCAAAGCCCTTGCTCAACAAAACCTGTTCATAGCTCTAGTGTTATAATCGGAGGCATTGTACTTTTGATGGGCTAAATTTCTTGAAATAATTTGCTGTACTTCAATTGGAAAACATTTGTGACATGCTGTTATACATAACAAAATGAACAGACACCTGACATTGTTCAGGTTCTCCTCTGTGTCGTCTTCCATTCAAGAATTTTCACTATCACAATGAGTGCAGTTGAAATTAAATTGAAAAGTTCAAAATATTTTTCTTAAATGAGTCTCTCAGATGGTGTAGGGGTTAAGGCTGTGGGTGATTGTTCCCTTTATTCTTGCTGGGGTGGGGTGAAATTAGCAAAGAAAGCATGTTGGGGTGTAACAGTTGGAGTTGTTGGTTCAGAACTCTGTTGATTATTTTTGGGCTTGATATACTGATTAGAAATATTTAATTGCCCATTCAAAATTCTGTAGCGCGTGTCAACCTGTGGGCCTTTCTTTGGTTCTGGAGACTGTGTGCCAACCTAGTGGCATTACAAGCTGTGAGATACTTGCCTGTAATTGTTTGTAACAGTGAACTGGCTGGCACTGAACATTCACCGGGAGGATAATAATTTTAGCAGTATACGAGTCCCATGAAGAGGAGCTCAGCATGGAGATGGAGGGCAGGCACCAGTCTGCCCTGGCAGAATGGAGCAGCGCTATGCTGTACCCGAGGTGTGATCGGACTAGTGTTTGGTGTGGCATTTATTTCAGTGTGATGGAAGTTCTCTTTCATGAACCCAAGTACCTTGGATACCCGGTAAGCTGCTTTGTGACTTTGTATGCTCCATTTTCCTTATTTTGGATGTGTAACTTCAAAGGTGGGGGAATCATGCACTGTATAATTGGTCACTGATGGACATCGAGTATGACTGTTTCGCATGAGGTTGCATTTCTCAATGTTGAATTTCATTTCCCTATATATTGGTCCATTTGATGAGATTATTTAAATCTTCCTGGAAGATAATCCCACCTGCTGCTTCAGTAATGGTTCTGTAGACCAGAGGAGAGATCTGCAAAGAGCCTGATCTGGCTTGACATTCCATCAATGGATGTCGCATGGAGAAGGATGTATGGGTGCCGGACAGTAACCTTGGGCAGGCCGCTTGAGACCTGTTCTCCGTTTGAGGCTTTCCCATTCACTGTGAAACTGTTACCATTTGGCAAGAATAGGTTCTTGACCATCGCTTAGTGTTTCCTCGGACGTCATAATGATCTACTTTGTCCAGTAGCTTTGCGTGTGGCACACTTGTCAAAAAACATGGAAAAGTCCAAAACTAACTAGATCACTGATGATACGGTTGTCAAGGTTACAGGTCAGATTTTGGATAGTAAGGATGTTTTGTGATTCTGTTGATCTGACTTTATGACAGACATGCTGTTCATCAATAAGACTATCTTGCCTTCAAAATGTCTCATTAGATTGCTATCATTAGTGCCATTTTAAGTACAAAGTGTTCTTAAAGGCCTTTCTCCTATGTAAGGGATGCCAACAGACTAACGACACGGACAACAGTCACAGACTAACAACACGGACTCTTGTCGGTTGTGACAACAGAATTGGCTACAAAGCAAAGCTGAGTAGAATCTCCGGCAACAGCGCCCCCTTCCCCAATGAACTCAATGCATTCTATGCTCGTTTTGAGCAGGAAACCAACGAACCTTTGTCAACTGCCCCAACAGCCTCGGACAGCCCCATACCTACTGTCGCAGCCTCCAAAGTCAGATCAACCTTCTTGAAAGTGAACCCTCGGATAAGAATTAGTCTGATCCTCCCCAGACCAACTGGCGGGTATGTTCACTGACATCTTCAACCTCTCCTTACTCTGTTCTGACGTTCCCACATGCTTCAAGAAGACCACCAAAGAAGAACCAGGCAACGTGTGTCAATGACTACTGTCTGATGGCCTTGACATCTATCAGTATGAAGTGCTTCGGGAGGTTGGTCCTGAGATACAACTCCATACTCCCCAGAATGCCTTGATCCACTGCAATTTGCATACCGCCTACTGCAGACCTATATCCTTGGCCCTACAGCCATTCCTGGAACATCTCTACTTCCTGACCCACATACCACAATCACTAAGAATAAACAACAACACTTCCTCCACAATCGTCCTTGTTACCGGGGCTCCTAACATAGAACATACAGTGCAGAAGGAGGCCATTAGGCCCATTGAGTCTGCACCGACCCACTTAAGCCCTCATTTCCACCCTATCCCCGTAACCCAATAACTCCTAACCTTTTGTTGTCACTAAGGACCATCTATCATGTCCATTCCACTTAGCCTGCACGTCTTTGGACTGTGGGAGGAAACTGGAGCACCCAGAGGAAACCCATGCAGACACAGGGCGAGCGTGCAGACTCTGCACAGACAATGAACCAGCAGGGAATTGAGCCTGAGACCCCGGCGCTGAGAAGCCACAGTGCTAATCGCTTGCTGCCGTGCGGCCCTAAATGGCTGTGTACTTAGCCCCCTACTATACTTGCTGTACGCACACGATTGTGTGGCAAAATTTGGCTCCTACTCCATCTGCAAATTTGCTGATGACACGACCGTAGTGGGTCGGATCTCGAACAACGATGAGTCTAGAGTACAAGAGGGAAATATAGAGAACCTAGTGGCAAGGTGTAATGACAACAATCTCTCCCTCAACATCAGCAAAACTAAAGAGCTGGACTTTGACTTCAGGAAGTGAAGCATCCTACCGATCTTGTCTGCATCAATGGTGCCGAGGTGGAGATGGTTGTCAACTTCAAATTCCTAGGTGTGCACATCACCAACAGTCTGTCATGGTCCACGTACATCGACACTATGACCAAGAAAGCGCAACAGTGCCTATACTTCTCGGGGAAACTAAACGTAGCCACATTGACTCATACCAACTTTTTCAGGTGCACCATAGAAAGCATCTTATCTTGCTGTATCACAGCCTGGTATGGCAACTGCTCACCCCAAGACTGTAACACTACAGAGAGTTGTGAGCACAGTCCAGTCCATCACGTGAATCCGCCTCCCATCCATTGACTCTGTTTACATTTCCAGCTGTCTTGGGAAAGTGGGCAGCATAATCAAAGACCTCTCCCACCCAGGTTATTCTCTCTTCTAACCTCTTCCACTGGGCAGGTGATACAAAAGTCTGAGAAGACGCACTAACCAATTCCAAAACATCATCTTCCCCGCTGTTACCAGCCTCTAATGACTCTCCTGTGGACTGAACTGATATCTCTCTTCTACAGTAGCACTACACTCCGTATGCTTCACCTGTGTCTATCGTATGTCCTGTGTCTATGTATTTATCGTATGTTCTATGTTTTTGTATGGAGCAATCTGCCTGGACTGTATGCAGAACAATACTTTTCATTGTACATCTTACCTCGTTACACGTGACAATAATCCAAATATGGTTTAATGGGTGTCCACCTGATTATGTTGGCCAGCAGCTTTCCTGTTTTCATGGCACAATTCTTAGTGGTCGTTTCAAGACTTTTTAAAAATGGAAATGGATCTCTTAAAACAGCTGTTGTTACTAGTTGTACTAGGGCGGCACGGTAGCTCAAGTGGTTAGCACTGTTGCTTCACAGCGCCAGGGTCCCAGGTTCGATACCCGGCTTGGGTCACTGTCTGTGTGGAGTCGACACGTTCTCCCCGTGTCTGCGTGGGTTTCCTCTAGGTGCTCCGGATTCCTCCCACAAGTCCCGAAAGATGTGTTATTAGGTGAGTTGGGAATTCTGAATTCTCCCTCCCGTGTACCCAAACTGAGGCTGGAATGTGGTGACGAGGGGATTTTCACAGTAACTTCATTGCAGTGTTAATGTAAGCCTATTTGTGACAATAATGAAGATTATTAAGATTATGGCAACTGCTCGGCCCAAGACCGTAAGAAACTACAGACCGTCATGAACACAGTCCAGTCCATCAAGTGAACCCACCTCCCATCCATTGTCTTTGTTTACATCTCCCGACCTGGAGGAAACCCACGCAGACATGGAGAGAATGTGTCGACTCCACACTGACAGTGACCCAAGGTTATTATTAGAATCCAAAAGCAGTAAAACAAGATTGCATCGTGTTTGCATTTATGACATCAGTGCCATGCAGTCCTTCTGCACTTGCATTTCTAATTGAGTTAGCCTCCAAATTTGAGCTTTCTTCTTTTGCGATACTCTAAATTGCTTGCATTCATTCACACCCCAAAAATCATATTTTCTCAGATGGCTCTCGACTAGAAATTGAATTACTCTTGATTAGGTTACCCTCTAGTTGCAGAATTAGTAAACCATTTGCTTGCCAAATTATTAAGAAGCCAGACCACAATTTGTGCAGAGCACCTTGTTGGTTACAAACTCTCAGCTTGCATTTGGACGCATAAGCGCTTGATCAGCGTTGAGTAGCACATCGGTAATGGAGTTCCTTAACCAAATGGGCAGCAAATGTTGCACAGGCACTTGTATGTATCAGTGTAAACTATTATCAGAAGATCCTGAGTTTAAACAATAATCAGTCTTTAAAATGGCTCAAGTCTAGACATGGGAGAGTTTGTATGATTCCATCCTAACTACCGGTGTGGTCAGTCAATTCCTTCCTTCCCTGATGGATGTAAATTCTGGAGTATTGAGTCAATGAAATCCCTTTCTCGTGGGGTTTATCTGTTTCCTCTTTGGTATACTGGCTTTCAAAGGGGCCTTGCACTGGTAAGAATACATCAGTTATGTAAACGTTCCTGCATTCTCAAAACTAAGGGAAGACTGCTACTTCTGCCAAAGGCAAAACCTTTCACTTCCCAACACTCCACTCAACAACTGAACTCGGTGAATGGACACCCTCGGGCAATGTAAGATCATTTTCCTTATGAATGTTGAGGGCAATCAGAATGGGAGGTCTAGGCGGCCATTTGTTGGGAAATACTGAAGGCAGTGGTCCGGGGGGGAAATTATTTTTGATTAAGGCCCGTGCGGATAGGGAAAGGAGGGCGGAACGTGATCATCTCGTGAGCAAGATAGTGGAGGTGGACAGGGAATATTCGAGGGTGCCCACCACGGAGGAGAAAAAAGTTGCAGGGGCAGTTTTACAAGCTGAAAAACCGGGAGGGTGTAAGGGCAACTGTGTAGAGCAAGGGGGGTGCAATATGAGTATGGGGAGAAAGCGAGTCGCATGCTGGTGCACCAGCTGCAAAGGCAGGCTGCATCCAGGGAAATATTGAACATACGGACTGGGGTGGGGATGTGGTGTCGGAGCCAGGGAAGATAAATGAGGCATTTAGGGAGTACTACCAGGGACTTTGAGGCAGACCCGGGAGGAGAGGAGGGGGACATGGGGCAGTTTCTGGACGAACTGGAATTTCCCTAAGTGGAGGAAGCAAAGAGGCAGGCATTGGAGGAGCCCCTGGGGCTGAGGGAGGTGCTGGATAGTATCAGGGGTATGAAGTTTGGGAAGGCCCCTGGGCCGGATGGGTACCTGGTGGAATTCTATAAGGAATTTGCGACGGAACTGGCACCACATCTATTGGGGGCCTTTAATGAAGCGCTGGAGAAGGGTGGGGTTGCCGGTGACTATGACGCAGGCAGTAATCAGACTAATTCCGAAAAAACGGAAAGACCCGGTGGAATGTGGGTCGGAAAGGCCCATATCACTATTGAACATGGATGTGAAAGTATTGGCTAAGTTGTTGGCGGGGATGATGGAGGAGTGTCCCCGGGGTGGTGGCAGAAGATCAAACAGGTTTTGTGACTGGCAAGCAACTCGCGAGTAATATAAGACGGCTGTTGCGGGGGTTCTGGTACCGGAGGTGGTGGTGTCCATGGACGCGGAGAAGGCATTTGATTGGGTGGAGTGGCGATGTTTGTTTGAGGTTTTGTGAAGGTTTGGGCAGATTCGTGGCATGGATATAGTTGCTGTATGTGGCACCGAGGGCGAGAATGAATGATGTGAGCTCACAAAGCTTTGACTTACACAGGGGTATGAGGCAGAGGTGTCCGCTGTCACCGCTGCTATTTGCGCTGGCCATAGAGTCATTGGCGATGGCTGTCGGGGTCGACAGAGTGGCGGGAGATTGAGGGAACAGAGGGAGCATCGGGTGTCTCTCTTTGCCGATTACTTCTTGCTGTATGTTTTGGATCCGTTGGAGAGTATGGGAAGGATTATGGGCCTGTTGGGGAGGTTTGGAGGTTTCTCTGGGTACAAGCTGAATGTAGGGAAAAGCGAGATGTTCCCGGTGAATGTGCGGGGACAGCGGTCTAATTTAGAAAGAATGCCATTTACGGTAGTGAGGGATAGGTTCAGGGATTCGGGTAGCGAGGAAATGGACGGGGCTCCACAAGTGGAACTTAACAATGCTGGTGGAGGGCAGCACGGTGGCCTAGTGGTTAGCACAACCGCCTCACGGCGCTGAGGTCCCAGGTTCGATCCCGGCTCTGGGTCACTGTCCGTGTGGAGTTTGCATATTCTCCCCGTGTCTGCGTGGGTTTCGCCCCCACAACCCAAAAATGTGCAGAGTAGGTGGATTGGCCACACTAAATTGCCCCTTAATAGAAAAAAAAATAATTGGGTAATCTAAATTTAAAAAAAAAAAACAATGCTGGTGGAGGAGGCTGGGGAGGATGTAAGAGGTGGGATACACTGCACGGGTGGGTCCAAGTGATGAAAATGAATATTCTGCTGAGTTTCTTGTTTATCTTTCAAGCTCTCCGATGTTTATATCAAAGGTTTTTTTTCGGAAAATGGACACGATCATTTCTGACTTTGTATGGGCGGGGAAGGTGCCGAGAGTGGGGAGGACCCTGCTACAGAGGCAGCAGAGGGGGTTGGCCCTGCCGATCTTGCTTCATTATTACTGGGCGGCGAATGTGGACAAGGTGCAGCGGTGGTGGGAAGGAGAAGGGGTAGAGTGGGTTAGGATGGAGGAGGAATCTTGTAAGGGGTCTAGTTTGAGAGCTATGGTGACGGCAGCATTGTCAGTGGCTTCGAATAGGTATTCAAGGAGCCCGGTGGTGCAGTCCACAGTGAAGATATGCAATCAGTTGAGGAGGCATTTTAGGGTGGAAGGGATGTCAGTACTAACGGCGCTGTGCGAGAATCATGAGTTTGAGCCGGGGGGGGGGGGGGGGGGGGGGGTGCGGTGCGTACACAGGAGGTGGAGTGAAGTGGGGCTGGTCAAGGTGAGGGATCTGCATTTGGAGGAAGGGTTTGCTAGTCTGGAGGAGCTAAGGGAGAGGGGTAGAGCTGCCAAGAGTTCAGGTATCTGTAGGTCAGGGACTTTGCGGGAAAGATCTGAAGGGGGTTTCCTAGGTTGCCGGGATACACCCTCCTGGAGTGACTGCTGCTCCTGGATGTGGACGGGGAGGGTAGAAGTGGGAATATATATAAGTGGCTGGATGAGCAGTGAGGTGAGCGGGTGGTGAAGATCAAAGAGAAAGGGGAAATCAATTGGGGAGAATGGAATGAGGCATTATGTAAGGTCAATGGGACCTCGTACGCAATGATGAGCCTGATACTGTTTAAGGTGGTGCACAGGGTATGTGTGACTCAGGCGAGAATGAGTGGGTTCTTTCAGGGGGTAGCAGATGAGTGTGAGAGGTGTGGGCGGGGGCCAGCACACATGTTTTGGGGTTGCAAAAAATTGGGAAGATTCTGGGCGGGAGTGTTCGCAGTCTTAGCCAGGGTAGTGGAAGTGGAGGTGGATCTGGACCCTTTGGTGTCAATATTTGGGGTCTCCGAGAAGCCACAGCTCATGAAGAGAAGGAAGGTTGATGTCTTGGCCTTCGCCTCTCTGAGTGCACGGCGGCAAATTTTGCTGGAGTGGCGTTCGGCATCGCCACCGGGGATAGCGGCTTGGTTGGGTGACCTGTACGACTTCCTGCGATTAGAGAAGATAAAGTATGAGTTAAGGGGCTCTTCAGGAGGGTTTGAGAAAAGGTGGGGGATGTTTGTAACCGTGTTTGAGGGGCTGTTCGTCGTGGGGGAGGAGGGGGGGTGAAAGAGGAAAAATCTGTATAGAATGTATAGTTGATTGTAGGGAAGTATGTTTCCCGGGGTGTTTGTTCGCTGTAACCTGTTTTGATACATGTTTGCAATAAAGTACATTTTAAAAAAAAAAATGAATGTTGAGGGCAACTCTTTGGGACACCATTCCTATAATTTAGTTGACTATGCTTCTAATCCCATCCATCACCTTTACTTGGCCAATTTCTGTTGCGATTATTCCCTGGAATTTTCTCCTTTTTCACCAATTCTAAGACCACATCTACCCAGATGATGCTTCCAGTCATACTCTTCCATACTTTTATCTTTCCTCACTTTATATTTACTCTGATGACTTCACTGCACTTTCAGAAATGTTATTTTTCTTATCTGTGACTGGACCTTTGGTATTGGGTTTGCCATATTTCCCAATATTTCTGTTCAAACTTTTTTTCTCCTTCCATTTATAATGATGGTGATGTTGACTTGGTGATTTGCTTTCTACTCTCTGCATTCACCAGTGTATTGTTTGATATGTCTGAATCCATGAACAAGCATATATTTCTTCTCTCTTCAGCTTTCCATCATACTCCCAAGGTGTGATTGTCACTCTTCCTCCAAACTTTTCAGGGTTCCCCTTTTCCCCAAAGCTTTCCCGTTCAACCAGAACAGACCAACAGTTTGCTTTCTCTCATGTTCTTGGCTAGGGTCCCAATTGCTTCTCCCAAGTGATGTGGAGATGCCAGAGTTGGACTAGGGTGAGCACAGTAAGAAGTCTTGCTGTCTCCCATATGAGGCAGAGATCGTGTATATTTCCTCTAATCTTGTATATTTTCCTTACTGCAGTGTGGACTCCTTTATGTTGGAAAACCTCTTTGCTAAGTCCCTGTGTTCTTCTTTGTAGTTCACTTCTTCCCCATTCCCCTTGTCCCAATTCTGATCATTCAGATTTAGCCACCAATACTGCTCCAAACAAAGCAAGAAGCCTTCCAGCACCAGGTTAAAGTCCAACAGGTTTGTTTCAAACACGAGCTTTCGGAGCACTGCTCCTTCCTCGGGTGAATGAAGAGGTATGACATACCTCTAGACGTACCTTACTGTGCCCACCACAGTCCAACGCCGGCATCTCCACATCATGGCTCCAAACAAATTCACTGCAGACGTGAGCCGATCTTTCCACTGGGCACTCTGAACTATAGAGTTTAGCAATTTCAGAACTAGGCGGCATTGTCCTTTCTTTGTTTCTCTCATCGTACTCCTTTTCATCTCTCTTGCCTTGGGGAGTTATTTTTAGATATGTTTTTATGCCTCTGCTGCCATAGATTGTTATTTTCGTACTCTGTTTTTCAACACCATGCTTTGTTTTCCATCATATAACAATTTTCCATCTTTAACAAAATTCGTACTTCAAACAAAAGTGACCATACTTAACTTTTTAAATCTGTTTTTCTTGTCCCACCGTTTTGTATAGTCCTATTAAGGGGACTATTTATTTTCTACTTTACAATATTGCCAGTGTGTTTACTTGAATAGTTTAATTTATATTTTCTTTTTACAAATGTTGATGAAATTGTTGAGTATATTTAACATTATTGTTCCTTTATTAAAATTAAAAGCCAATGCACTTGCATATTGGTGGGTTGAGTTTGAGAGGGAGGTGCTGTGTGATGCTTTTAGCCAGTGTAGCCACGATATCTAGCTCTGGACTGAATATGATGAAATACGCAGCTTTCTTTTCCCCAGTCTCCAACTCTCTGGAGGGGAAAAAAAAAAGTGTTCGACTATGCCGTAGTGTTCGAGTTTAGCGGACAGACTGATTGCATTCATACCCATAAGTGTACCTTGATTTGAAGGAAAAACCTGTTCTAGTTAAGTGTTAACTTGTTCATTTGTGTATTGCAGGATTCAAACAAAACCTGGCATACAGATTATCCAGATTTTACACACTGCTTCCACCGAACCATCTTAGTCTGGATTCCTTGCATCTACATCTGGATTTGTTTTCCATTCTACTTTCTGTTTCTTCGCTATCATGATCGGGGCTATATTAGGATGTCACTTCTCAATAAAATTAAAACGGTAAGAGATCCAGCTGCTTAATCATTCCGCAGTATATATTTGCGTATATCTTGTCTTGTGATGGATGTGAAAAATGTTGAAGTTTGTATTCGGTATATTTGCTGTGGTTACAGAGGGAGAGAATTGGGTTTTTTTCTTTGACCTTTTTGTCGCAAGACAAGAATATGGGCTTTTGGATTGCACCTGTTCTCAATTGCTTCTGAAACACCATTGGACAGAGCTCAGATTGCTCTTAAATGACTCTCTCTAAGTGGCTTTGTCCAATATAAACAAGTGGAAGCCCTTGTTGACTTTACCCATTGTTGGGTTCTTGCCTGAAATCCCATAACAAATTGGGGTTCTCTTTCTTGAATTCCTAACAATTGGGTTCTAGTCCAGGATCTGAACCAAATAATTATGTGGACGATAGGGTTCTGGTCCGGACCCATAATAATGCACAGATATTTTATTCCGTAGTTCATGGCTTTTGGGAGTCACCATGCAAGGCCAGGATTTATTGGCCATCCTTAATTGTCCTCAAAAGGGTGGTGGTGACCCTTTTTTGTTTTGAATCATTGCCATCTGTGCAGTGTGGGTGCACCAATAGGGTGTTGGAAAGAGTGAAAGGAAGATCTGTTTCCAAGTCAGAATGGTGTGTGATTTAGAAGTGGTGATATTCCCATATGCTTGCTGCCCTTGTTATTATAAATAGTGGAGATTAAAAGTTTGGGAGGTGCTGTCACCAAAGCTGTGGCATGTTGCGGCAGTGCATTGCACACTGCTGCCACATTGCTCTGATGCTGGTGAACGGGGAGTTAATCAAGCGGGCTGTTTTGACCTAGATGGTGTTGTGTAGTGTTGGAGTTTCATTCGCCCAGGCAAGTGGGGTTACTTAGTTGGTGGGCAGGTTTCTAGTTGTTTGGAGGTGAGTTACGTGCCACAGAATCCCCTCAATCTTTGATGTGCCCTAGTAACAACCGCATTTCTATGACTGGTTCAGTTAAGTAATTCCCAGGATGTTGATGGCGGGGGCTTCAGTGATGGTAATGTTGTTGAATATCGAGACGTGACGGTAGTCATTGCTTGGCATTTGTATGGCACTGATGTCACGTGCTACTTGCTGGGTTAAGTATAATAAAATAAACGCAGCAATTTTGAATGTACAGGCACTCAGCAGCAAAACATATTAGAACCAGCATACCTGCAGCCTCTTAACTGATGTATTTTTTGTAGTCCAAAATATTAATTCAGCATTGAAAGGATGTGCACCTATACTTTAGCAACTGAATGGAGCCCATTCTGTGACTTGCCAAGAACAGTGCCACAGATATTAATATTTAATAAAAAAGGTACATCTCGTACAGACGGAGAATCCAGAGGCTCGTGCTTTGTTTTAATATTGACCTGTGTGCACTTTTTCGTTCTGACGACGTGCATGATCAGCATTGGGCACAGGCCTGACGGTTTAATTTTATGTTTTACTTTGTGGCCTTAATCCTCTAAACAGAATAATGCACTGTGTATTACAGGATGTAACATTTGTACCCTTATAAAATAACACATCATCTGATTTACCATATAGCAATATGGAGGGACGGCACGGCGGCGCAATGGTTAGCACTGCTGCCTATGGCGCTGATGTCCCAGGTTCGATCCCGGCCCCGGGTCACTGTCCGCGTGGAGTTTGCACGTTTTCCCCCGTGTCTGCGTGCGTTTCACCCCCACAATTCAAAGATGTGCAGGGCAGGTGGATTGGCCATACTAAATTGCCCCTTAACTAGGGGAAAAAATAATTGGGTACACTAAATTTAAAAAAAAAAAGGAAAAGAAATGGGGCAACATGGAATATCTGCTGATGATATATATTTTGTTTGCTTTGTAATTTGGGGGGGTTTTCATCTCAAAATTTATACGATATTAAAAGGCTTATGTTTATTAAAATCAGATATGGAAAGCTTTAGTTTCCGAATGTTTCTCGGAATACAACCTTTTTTTTTGTCAACTTTGGGTTTTAGAAGAATCTGGAGTTGTATTCACTTTCATTTTCTTTTTGACCCAGATACATAACCTTTATCACGCTTTTGTTATTTGCAGTGCATTTCCCCTGCTTTCGCCTTTACACTTTGCAATTCACAGGACTTCCTGGGCTGGAAAATGTGTGACAGGGGAGCAATATAAGGTGTAAGAGTTGACACTGGACATGTAACTCAAATTAAGTTGTCAGTGTAGATGGAATTAATATGGCTTCACTGCAGACCTTCAGGGAAAAAAATATAAACATTTTATTGGGATTTTGTTTTTTTGTGATTTTAGTTTTTGAATCTAATTGTTTATTAGATTATAATTGCAGATCAGGAAACTGTTCCGTCCATTTTAGTTCACCATAGAAATCTTAAATGTCCCCTCGTTATAGCATTAATAAAGTTTAACTTTTCACACCATATTTATTACAGGTTTTGGGATTTGTGTTGTGGATAGACTGCTGGACAGATCTTTTCTACGCTTTCTGGGAGAGGCATGCAGGATTTGAGCGAGCTCCTGTGTTCATAGTGAGCCCTGCAATACTTGGGGTTACAATGGTCAGTACATTTAAAGTTGGGAAATTTTGTCTCTTTCTGCAAAGCATTAAAAAAAAAAAAATGGTTTTGCTGATGTAGGCATTGTTTCTTTATTTGGAAAGGAGAACTGTAGCTAAAAACTGTTAAAATCAATTTGTAGCAGACTGCTGCTCATTTGAATTACTCCTCCATGGTTGGCTGATTACATGTAACACTTAGATGGTAGTGACAACATATGAATTCAGTTTAATCTTAATGTCCCCAATCTGCTCTTTTTCAAATATATTACAACTGCCTTGTACAAAATAAATTCCCCCACGCGAGCAAAGCTGTGAGCTATACGAGAACAGCATTGTTGGAAGATTTTATTAATTTGTACAGGCTATATTGTTTTGACATAGCCTTGTTTAAATTTACATTCTATTTTGTAATTCATCTATTGCTTCTTTCAGCAGAATAACTGGGGAGCGTTGTGAAAAATGTTCCCTTTTTGTTTTATCCTAAAAAAAGTCTTGTAGTTTATTGCAAATTGTGCACTTTATAGTTTATTGCAAATTATGCACTTTATCGAAGTATGTTTTATAAATGTTTAGGAATAGGGTTAGAGAATGTTTTTCATTTTTTGATTTGGGTGTTCTATCTATTCCTCAATCATCTTGAAATGTTGAGGTCAACATGCATGGATTTATTAAATATGTCATACATGCAAGTATATATTTTTATTAAGCTTTTGTCATTGTATACTAACAACAACAGTAACTATAAAGTAAAAAGTGTCGAGGCATTAGGTGACATCGCTGACCTCTCATCCGACAATGAGGCGAAGTCAGGGACATCTGCCCCGCCCCCATCCGCAGCTCCGGATCATCCGAGACCCCAAATATAGCTGTTACGACTGGGCTCCAGGTCAATGTTTATGATCACCAACATGGTGTTAAAAAAGGAGACCCAAAACCCACAAGCTTGGGGCAGGACCAGAACATGTGTGTGTGATTAGTGGGCCCCCCTCCAGCAGCACCTGCCCTCAACCCCTGCAAAGAAATTGCTCCTTCTGGCTTTAGTAAGGTGTGGCCTAGTTGGAGCAGGCTCAACCTTGCACACGATGACGCAGCATTCACCCTATGAAGGGCCTCACTCCACACCTCTGCCTCCAATATTGGCCCCAACTCCTCCTCCCATTTGGCCTTCACCCTCTCCGCAGAGACCGAATCCTCCCCCAAAATCCATCCATGTATGTTGGACGTGCTACCCTCTTCCGACCCCAAACAGGAAAGGATCCTCTCCAGTAAGGAAGATGGCGGCGACACCGGGAATGCCAGAAACATCTGGAGCTACCGAAACGCATCCGAGAGCTCGAATTTCTCTTTCAATTCTTCCAGGTTAGCAAACCGTCCCTCCAGCAATAAATCACACCCACTCTCTCTCTCTCTCTCTCTCTCTCTCTCTCTCTCTCCAGTCCTTCACACACCAAACATAGCATCCAACTGTGTCGAGCTGAACAGGTGGTTAACACAAATAGGGGCCAGCCTTGACACTGATCCCAGTTTACA